>NC_065598.1:69593198-69850698 GCF_024542745.1 Macaca thibetana thibetana | reverse complement strand
CATGTGTCTGTTGGCTGTATGAATGTCGTCTTTTGAGAAATATCTGTTCATATCCTTTGCCCACTTTTTGATGGGGTTGTTTGTTTTTTTTCTTGTAAATTTGTTTGAGTTCTTTGTAGGATCTGGATATTAGCCGTTTGTCAGATGAGTAGATTGCAAAATTTTCTCCCATTCTGTAGGTTGCCTGTTCACTCTGATGGTAGTTTCTTTTGCTGTTCAGAAGCTCTTTAGTTTAATGAGATCCCATTTGTCAATTTTGGCTTTTGCTGCCGTTGCTTTTGGTGTTTTAGACATGAAGTCTTTGTCCATGCCTATGTCCTGAATGGTACTACCTAGGTTTTCTTCTAGGATTTTTATGGTATTAGGTCTAACATTTAAGTACCTAATCCATCTTGAATTAATTTACGTCTAAGGAGTAAGGAAAGGATCCAGTTTCAGCTTTCTACTTATGGCTAGCCAATTTTCCCAGCACCATTTATTAAATAGGGAATCCTTTCCCCATTTCTTGTTTCTCTCAGGTTTGTCAGAGATCAGATGGCTGTAGATGTGTGGTATAATTTCTGAGGACTCTGTTCTGTTCCATTGGTCTATATCTCTGTTTTGGTACCAGTACCATGCTGTTTTGGTTACTGTAGCCTTGTAGTATAGTTTGAAGTCAGGTAGCATGATGCCTCCAGCTTTGTTCTTTTGACTTAGGATTGTCTTGGCAATGCAGGCTCTTTTTTGGCTCCATATGAACTTTAAAGCAGTTTTTTCCAATTCTGTGAAGAAACTCATTGGTAGCTTGATGGGGATGGCATTGAATCTATAAATAACCTTGGGCAGTATGGCCATTTTCACGATATTGATTCTTCCTATCCATGAGCATGGTATGTTCTTCCATTTGTTTGTGTCCTCTTTTATTTCACTGAGCAATGGTTTGTAGTTCTCCTTGAAGAGGTCCTTTACATCCCTTGTAAGTTGGATTCCTAGGTATTTCATTCTCTTTGAAGCAATTGTGAGTGGGAGTTAATTCATGATTTGGCTCTCTGTTTGTCTGTTATTGGTGTATAAGAATGCTTGTGATTTTTGCACATTAATTTTGGATCCTGAGACTTTGCTGAAGTTGCTTATCAGCTTAAGGTGATTTTGGGCTGAGACAATGGGATTTTCTAAATATACAATAATGTCATCTGCAAACAGGGACAATTTGACTTCTTCTTTTCCTAACTGAATACCCTTGATTTCTTTCTCTTGCCTGATTGCCCTAGCCAGAACTTCCAACACTATGTTGAGTAGGAGTGGTGAGAGAGGGCATCCCTGTCTTGTGCCAGTTTTCAAAGGGAATGCTTCCAGTTTTTGCCCATTCAGTATGATATTGGCTGTGGGTTTGTCATAAATAGCTCTTATTATTTTGAGATACCTCCCATCAATACCGAATTTATTGAGCGTTTTTAGCATGAAGGGCTGTTGAATTTTGTCAAAGGCCTTTTCTGCATCTATTGAGATAATCATGTGGTTTTTGTCTTTGGTTCTGTTTATATGCTGGATTACATTTATTGATTTCCGTATGTTGAACCAGCCTTGCATCCCAGGGATGAAGCCCACTTGATCATGGTGGATAAGCTTTTTGATGTGCTGCTGGATTCGGTTTGCCAGTATTTTGTTGAGGATTTTTGCATCAATGTTCATCAGGGATATTGGTCTAAAATTATCTTTTTTTGTTGTGTCTCTGTCAGGCGTTGGTATCAGGATGATGTTGGCCTCATAAAATGAGTTAGGGAGGATTCCCTCTTCTTCTATTGATTGGAATACTTTCAGAAGGAATGGTACCAGCTCCTCCTTGTACCTCTGGTAGAATTCAGCTGTGAATCCATCTGGTCCTGGACTTTTTTTGGTTGGTAGGCTATTAATTATTGCCTCAATTTCAGAGTCTGCTATTGGTCTATTCAGGAATTCAACTCCTTCCTGGTTTAGTCTTGGGAGAGTGTAAGTGTCCAGGAAATTATCCATTTCTTCTAGATTTTCCAGTTTATTTGCGTAGAGGTGTTTATAGTATTCTCTGATGGTAGTTTGTATTTCTGTGGGGTCGGTGGTGATATCCCCTTTATCATTTTTTATTGCATCTATTTGATTCTTCTCTCTTTTCTTCTTTATTAGTCTTGCTAGCGGTCTGTCAATTTTGTTGATCTTTTCAAAAAACCAACTCCTGGATTCTTTGATTTTTTGGAGGGTTTTTTGTGTCTCTATCTCCTTCAGTTCTGCTCTGATCTTAGTGATTTCTTGCCTTCTGCTAGCTTTTGAATGTGTTTGCTCTTGCTTCTCTAGTTCTTTTAATTGTGATGTTAGAGTGTCAATTTTAGATCTTTCCTGCTTTCTCTTGTGGGCATTTAGTGCTATAAATTTCCCTCTTCACACTGCTTTAAATGTGTCCCAGAGATTCTGGTATGTTGTATCTTTGTTCTCATTGGTTTCAAAGAACATCTTTATTTCTGCCTTCATTTCGTTATGTACCCAGTAGTCATTCAGGAGCAGGTTGTTCAGTTTCCATGTAGTTGAGCGGTTTTGATTGAGTTTCTTAGTCCTGAGTTCTAGTTTGATTGCACTGTGGTCTGAGAGACAGTTTGTTATAATTTCTGTTCTTGTACATTTGCTGAGGAGTGCTTTACTTCCAATTATGTGGTCAATTTTGGAATAAGTGTCATGTGGTGCTGAGAAGAATGTATATTCTGTTGATATGGGGTGGAGAGTTCTATAGATGTCTTTTAGGTCTGCTTGCTGCAGAGATGAGTTCAATTCCTGGATATCCTTGTTAACTTTCTGTCTCGTTGATCTGTCTAATGTTGACAGTGGAGTGTTGAAGTCTCCCATTATTATTGTAAGGGAGTCTAAGTCTCTTTGTAAGTCTCTAAGGACTTGCTTTATGAATCTGGGTGCTCCTGTATTGGGTGCATATATATTTAGGATAGGTAGCTCTTCCTGTTGAATTGATCCTTTTACCATTATGTAATGGCCTTCTTTGTCTCTTTTGATCTTTGATGGTTTAAAGTCTGTTTTATCAGAGACTAGTATTGCAACCCCTGCTTTTTTTTTGTTCTCCATTTGCTTGGTAAATCTTCCTCCATCCCTTTATTTTGAGTCTATGTATGTCTCTGCGTCTGAGATGGGTCTCCTGAATACAGCAGACTGATGGTTCTTGACTCTTTATCCAGTTTGCCAGTCTGTGTCTTTTAATTGGAGCATTTAGTCCATTTACATTTAAGGTTAATATTGTTATGTGTGAACTTGATCCTGCCATTATGATATTAACTGGTGATTTTGCTCGTTAGTTGATGCAGTTTCTTCCTAGCCTAAATGGTCTTTACATTTTGGCATGTTTTTGCAATGGCTGGCAACGGTTGTTCCTTCTCATGTTTAATGCTTCCTTCAGGGTCTCTTGTAAGGCAGGCCTAGTGGTGACAAAATCTCTAAGCATTTGCTTATCTGTAAAGGATTTTATTTCTCCTTCACTTATGAAACTTAGTTTGGCTGGATATGAAATTCTGGGTTTAAAATTCTTTTCTTTAAGAATGTTGAATATTGGCCCCCATTCTCTTCTGGCTTGGAGAGTTTCTGCCGAGAGATCTGCTGTTAGTCTGATGGGCTTCCCTTTGTGGGTAACCCGACCTTTCTCTCTGGCTGCCCTTAAGATTTTTTCTTTCATTTCAACTTTGGTGAATCTGTCAATTATGTGTCTTAGAGTTGCACTTCTCGAGGAGTATCTTTGTGGCGTTCTCTGTATTTCCTGGATTTGAATGTTGGCCTGCCCTACTAGGTTGGGGAAGTTCTCCTGGATGATATCCTGAAGAGTGTTTTCCAACTTGGTTCCATTTTCCCCCTCACTTTCAGGCACCCCAATCAGACGTAGACTTGGTCTTTTTACATAATCCCATACTTCTTGCAGGCTTTGTTCATTTCCTTTTCTTCTTTTTTCTTTTGGTTTCTCTTCTCACTTCATTTCATTCATTTGATCCTGAATCGCTGATACTCTTTCTTCCAGTTGATCGAGTCGGTTGCTGAAGCTTGTGCATTTGTCACATATTTTGCGTGTGATGGTTTTCATCTCTGTCCATTCGTTTATGGCCTTGTCTGCATTAATTACTCTAGCCATCAATTCTTCCACTTTTTTTTTCAAGATTTTTAGTTTGTTTGCGCTGGGTATGTAATTCCTCCTTTAGCTCTGAGACGTTTGATGGACTGAACCCTTCTTCTCTCATCTTGTGAAAGTCATTCTCCATCCAGCTTTGATCCGTTGCTGGCGATGAGCTGCACTCCTTTGCCGGGGGAGATGCACTCTTATTTTTTGAATTTCCAGCTTTTCTGCCCTGCTTTTTCCCCATCGTTGTGGGTTTATCTGCCACTGGTCTTTGATGATGATGGTGACGTACTGATGGGGTTTTGGTGTAGGTGTCTTTCCTGTTTGATAGTTTTCCTTCTAACAGTCAGGACCTTCAGCTGTAGGTCTATTGGAGATTGCTTGAGGTCCACTCCAGACCCTGTTTGCCTGGGTGGCAGCAGCAGAGGCTGCAGAAGATAGAATATTGCTGAACAGCGAGTATACCTGTCTGATTCTTGCTTTGGAGGCTTCCTCTCAGGGGTGTACTCCACCCTGTGAGGTGTGGGGTGTCAGACTGCCCCTAGTGGGGGATGTCTCCCAGTTAGGCTACTCAGGTGTCAGGGACCCACTTGAGCAGGCAGTCTGTCCCTTCTCAGATCTCAACCTCCATGTTGGGAGATCCACTGCACTCTTCAAAGCTGTCAGACAGAGTCGTTTGCGTCTGCAGAGGTTTCTGCTGCTTTTGCTGTTTACTGTGTCCTGTCCCCAGAGGTGGAGTCTACAGAGACAGGCAGGTTTCCTTGAGCTGCTGTGAGGTCCACCCTGTTCGAGCTTCCCAGCAGCTTTGTTTACCTACTTAAGCCTCAGCAATGGCGGGCGCCCCTCCCCCAGCCTCGCTGCTGCCTTGCCGCGATATCGCAGATTGCTGTGCTAGCAATGAGGGATGCTCCGTGGGTGTGGGACCCTCCCGGCCAGGTGTGGGATATCATCTCCTGGTGTGCCTGTTTGCTTAAATCGCAGTATTGGGGTGGGAGTTACCCGATTTTCCAGGTGTTGTGTTTCTCAGTTCCCCCTGGCTAGGAAAAGGAATTCCCTTTCTCCTTGTGCTTCCCAGGTAAGGCGATGCCTGGCCCTGCTTCAGCTCTCGCTGGTCTGGCTGCAGCAGCTGACCAGCACCGATTGTCTGGCACTCCCTAGTGAGATGAACCCAGTACCTCAGTTGAAAATGCAGAAATCACCGGTCTTCTGTGTCGCTCGCGCTGGGAGTTGGAGACTGGAGCTGTTCCTATTCGGCCATCTTGCTCTCAAGATTTTCCTTTCATTTTTGGTTTTCTGTAGTTTGACTGTGATATATCTTCATGTGGGTTTTTTTTCAGTTTTTGTCCAGTTTGGTGTTCTGGGGCATGTTACTTTGCATACAAATAGTAAAATAAACTTTTTTATATCTGCAAATCCCGTGGTGGGACTTTGATAAATATTGTGTTGAATAAGTTCATGAATAAGGGGGAGTTTGACTTCTTTACTATGTTTGATCTTCTAGTCCAGCAATCCATTTTGTTTCTTCATTGGCTTAGGTCTTTTATTGATTTCATCAGCATTTTGTGTTTTTCTGCATAGAGATCTCATGCACTGCATGCCTCATTGTTAAGTTTATACCTGAGTATCTTATTTTTTAATGTGCTTAATGAATGATATTGTATTTTTTAATATTTATTTCTACACATTCATTATTAGTATGTAGAATTGTATTTTTTGTTTGTTTGTTTTTGAGACAGAGTCTTGCTCTGTTCCCTAGGCTGGAGTGCAGCAGCACAAACATGACTCACTGCAGCCTCCACCTCCCAGAGCTAAGTGAACCTGCAGCTTTAGCGTCCTGAAAAGCTGAGACCATGTACATGTACCACTATGCCTGGCTAATTTATTGTATTTTATTTTATTTTATTTTATTTTTTGTAGAGATGCAGTCTCCCTTTGTTTCTCAGGCTGTTCTTGAACTCCTGGGTGTAAGTGATCCTTCTGCCTTGGCCTCCCAAAGTGCTGGGATTACAGGCAGGAGCCACCACACCAGGCCTAGAAATGTAAGTTTTATTTTGATGAGCATCCCGTGTCCTGCAATGTTACTGATCTCACTTATTAGTTATAGCAAGTGTTTTGTAGAATACTTGGGATTTTCGACATAGACAATTATGACATTTGGAAATAGGGACAGTTTAATTTCCTTCTTTTCCTGGATTCATTGATTTTTTGGAGGGTTTTTTGTGTCTCTATCTCCTTCAGTTCTGCTCTGATCTTAGTGATTTCTTGCCTTCTGCTAGCTTTTGAATGTGTTTGCTCTTGCTTCTCTAGTTCTTTTAATTGTGATGTTAGAGTGTCAAATTTAGATCTTTTCTGCTTTCTCTTGTGGGCATTTAGTGCTATAAATTTCCCTCTACACACTGCTTTAAATGTGTCCCAGAGATTCTGGTATGTTGTATCTTTGTTCTCATTGGTTTCAAAGAACATCTTTATTTCTGCCTTCATTTCGTTATGTACCCAGTAGTCATTCAGGAGCAGGTTATTCAGTTTCCATGAAGTTGAGCAGTTTTGATTGAGTTTCTTAGTCCTGAGTTCTAGTCTGATTGCACTGTGATCTGAGAGACAGTTTGTTATAATTTCTGTTCTTTTCCATTTGCCAAGGAGTGCTTTACTTTTCACCATATGCAAATCAATAAACGTAATCCAGCATATAAACAGAACCAAAGACAAAAACCACATGATTATCTCAATAGATGCAGAAAAGGCCTTTGATAAAATTCAACAGCCCTTCATGCTAAAAACGCTCAATAAAATTGGTATTGATGGGAGGTATCTCAAAATAATAAGAGCTATTTATGACAAACCCACAGCCAATATCATACTGAATGGGCAAAAACTGGAAGCATTCCCTTTGAAAACTGGCACAAGACAGGGATGCCCTCTCTCACCACTCCTATTCAATATAGTGTTGGAAGTTCTGGCTAGGGCAATCAGGCAAGAGAAAGAAATAAAGGGTATTCAATTAGGAAAAGAAGAAGTCAAATTGTCCCTGTTTGCAGATGACATGATTGTATATTTAGAAAACCTCATTGTCTCAGCCCAAAATCTCCTTAAGCTGATAAGCAACTTCAGCAAAGTCTCAGGATATAAAATCAATGTGCAAAAATCACAAGGATTCTTATACACCAGTAACAGACAAACAGAGAGCCAAATCATGAATGAATTTCCATTCACAATTGCTTCAAAGAGGATGAAATACCTAGGAATCCAACTTACAAGGGATGTAAAGGACTTCTTCAAGGAGAACTACAAACCACTGCTCAGTGAAATAAAAGAGGACACAAACAAATGGAAGAACATACCATGCTCATGGATAGGAAGAAACAATATCGTGAAAATGGCCGTACTGCCCAAGGTAATTTATAGATTCAATGCCACCCCTATCAAGCTACCAATGAGTTTCTTTACAGAAATGGAAAAAACTGTTTTAAAGTTCATATGGAACCCAAAAAGAGCACGCATTGACAAGACAATCCTAAGTCAAAAGAACAAAGCTGGAGGCATCACGCTACCTGACTTCAAACTATACTACAAGGCTACAGTAACCAAAACAGCATGGTACTGGTACCAAAACAGAGATATAGACCAATGGAACAGAACAGAGTCCTCAGAAATTATACCACACATCTACAGCCATGTGATCTTTGACAAACCTGACAAAAACAAGAAATGGGGAAAGGATTCCCTATTTAATAAATGGTGCTGGGAAAATTGGCTAGCCGTAAGTAAAAAGCTTAAACTGGATCCTTTCCTTACTCCTTATACGAAAATTAATTCAAGATGGATTAGGTACTTAAATGTTAGACCTAATACCATAAACACCCCAGAAGAAAACCTAGGTAATACTATTCAGGACATAGGCATGGGCAAGGACTTCATGTCTAAAACACCAAAAGCAATGGCAACAAAAGCCAAAATTGACAAATGGGATCTCATTAAACTAAAGAGCTTCTGCACAGCAAAAGAAACTGCCATCAGAGTGAACAGGCAACCTACAGAATGGGAGAGAATTTTTGACATCTACTCATCTGACAAAAGGCTAATATCCAGATCCTACAAAGAACTCAAACAAATTTACGAGAAAAAAACAAACAACCCCATCAAAAAATGGGCTAAGGATATGAACAGACATTTCTTAAAAGAAGACATTCATACAGCCTACAGACACATGAAAAAATGCTCATCATCACTGGCCATCAGAGAAATGCAAATCAAAACCACAATGAGATACCATCTCATTCCCGTTAGAATGGCAATCATTAAAAAGTCAGGAAACAACAGGTGCTGGAGAGGATGTGGAGAAATAGGAACACTTACACTGTTGGTGGGATTGTAAACTAGTTCAACTATTGTGGAAAACAGTATGGCGATTCCTCAAGGATCTAGAACTAGAAGTACCATATGACCCAGCCATCCCATTACTGGGTATATACCCAAACGATTATAAATCATGCTGTTATAAAGACACATGCACACGTATGTTTATTGTGGCACTATTCACAATAGCAAAGACTTGGAATCAACCCAAATGTCCATCAGTGACAGACTGGATTAAGAAAATGTGGCACATATACACCATGGAATACTATGCAGCCATAAAAAAGGATGAGTTTGTGTCCTTTGTAGGGACATGGATGCAGCTGGAAACCATCATTCTCAGCAAACTATCACAAGAACAGAAAACCAAACACCGCATGTTCTCACTCATAGGTGCTAACTGAACAGTGAGATCACTTGGACTCTGGAATGGGAACATCACACACTGGGGCCTATCATGGGGAGGGGGGATGGGGGAGTGATTGCATTGGGAGTTATACCTGATGTAAATGACGACTTGATGGGTGCTGACGAGTTTATGGGTGCACCACAGCAACATGGCACAAGTATACATATGTAACAAACCTGCACGTTATGCACATGTACCCTAGAACTTAAAGTATAATAATAATAATAATAATTATAATAATAATAATAAAAAGTTTAATTTTGGTACAATAAATTAATTCTCCTCTCAGCATTACCTTACTTGCATCCTACAAATTAATTTTTTTTGTTTGGGATGATGGATTTTTTTTTTTTTTAATTTATTTATTATTATTATACTTTAAGTTGTAGGGTACATGTGCATAACGTGCAGGTTTGTTACATATGTATACTTGTGCCTTGTTGGTGTGCTGCACCCATCAACTCATCATTTACATCAGGTATAACTCCCAATGCAATCCCTCACCCCTCCCCCCTCCCCCCTCCCCCCCCTCCCCATGATAGGCCCCGGTGTGTGATGTTCCCCTTCCTGAGTCCAAGTGATCTCATTGTTCAGTTCCTACCTATGAATGAGAACATGCGGTGTTTGGTTTTCTGTTCTTGCGAGAGTTTGCTAAGAATGATGGTTTCCAGCTGCATCCATGTCCCTACAAAGGACACAAACTCATCCTTTTTTATGGCTGCATAGTATTCCATGGTGTATATGTGCCACATTTTCTTAATCCAGTCTGTCACTGATGGACATTTGGGTTGATTCCAAGTCTTTGCAATTGTGAATAGTGCTGCAATAAACATACATGTGCATGTGTCTGTATAGCAGCATAATTTATAATCCTTTGGGTATATCCCCAGTATTGGGATGGCTGGGTCATATGGTACATCTAGTTCTAGAGCCTTGAGAAATCGCCATACTGTTTTCCATAATGGTTGAACTAGTTTACAATCCCACCAACAGTGTAAAAGTGTTCCTATTTCTCCACATCCTCTCCAGCACCTGTTGTTTCCTGACTTTTTAATGATCGCCATTCTAACTGGTGTGAGATGGTATCTCATTGTGGTTTTGATTTGCATTTCTCTGATGGCCAGTGATGATGAGCATTTTTTCATGTGTCTGTTGGCTGTATGAATGTCTTCTTTTGAGAAATGTCTGTTCATATCCTTTGCCCACTCTTTGATGGGGTTGTTTGTTTTTTTCTTGTAAATTTGTTTGAGTTCTTTGTAGGTTCTGGATATTAGCCCTTTGTCAGATGAGTAGATTGCAAAAATGTTCTCCCATTCTGTAGGTTGCCTGTTCACTCTGATGGTAGTTTCTTTTGCTGTGCAGAAGCTCTTTAGTTTAATGAGATCCCATTTGTCAATATTGGCTTTTGCTGCCGTTGCTTTTGGTGTTTTAGACATGAAGTCTTTGCCCAGGCCTATGTCCTGAATGGTACTACCTAGGTTTTCCTCTAGGGTTTTTATGGTATTAGGTCTAACATTTAAGTCTCTAATCCATCTTGAATTAATTTTCGTATAAGGAGTAAGGAAAGGATCCAGTTTCAGCTTTCTACTTATGGCTAGCCAATTTTCCCAGCACCATTTATTAAATAGGGAATCCTTTCCCCAAGCCATTCCCATCAAGCTACCAATGAGTTTCTTCACAGAATTGGAAAAAACTGCTTTAAAGTTCATATGGAACCAAAAAAGAGCCCGCATCTCCAAGACAATCCTAAGTCAAAAGAACAAAGCTGGAGGCATCATGCTACCTGACTTCAAACTGTACTACAAGGCTACAGTAACCAAAACAGCATGGTACTGGTACCAAAACAGAGATATAGACCAATGGAACAGAACAGAGTCCTCAGAAATAATACCACACATCTACAGCCATCTGATCTTTGACAAACCTGAGAACATCATTATTTCTGCCTTCATTTCGTTGTGTACCCAGTAGTCATTCAGGAGCAGGTTATTCAGTTACCATGTATTTGAGCAGTTTTGATTGAGTTTCTTAGTCCTGAGTTCTAGTTTGATTACACTGTTGTCCTTGAGACAGTTTGTTATAGTTTCTGTTCTTGTACATTTGCTGAGGAGTGCTTTACTTCCAATTATGTGGTCAATTTTGGAATAAGTGTGATATGGTGCTGAGTAGAATGTATATTCTGTTGATTTGGGGTGGAGAGTTCTGTAGATGTCTATTAGGTCTGCTTGCTGCGGAGATGAGTTCAATTCCTGAATATCCTTGTTAACTTTCTGTCTCGTTAATCTGTCTAATGTTGACAGTGGGGTGTTGAAGTCTCCCATTATTATTGTATGGGAGTCCAAGTCTCTTTGTAAGCCTCTAAGGACTTGCTTTATGAATCTGGGTGCTCCTGTATTGGGTGCATATATATTTAGGATAGTTAGCTCTTCCTTTGAATTGATCCCTTTACCATTATGTAATGGCCTTCTTTATCTCTTTTGATCTTTGATGGTTTAAAGTCTGTTTTATCAGAGACTAGTATTGCAACCTGTGCTCTTTTTTGTTCTCTGTTTGCTTGGTAGATCTTCCTCCATCCCTTTATTTTGAGCCTGTGTATGTCTCTGCATGTGAGATGGGTCTTCTGAATACAGCAAACTGATGGGTCTTGACTCTTTATCCAGTTTGCCAGTCTGTGTCTTTTAATTGGAGCATTTAATCCATTTACATTTAAGGTTAATATTGTTATGTGTGAATTTGATCCTGCCATTATGATATTAACTGGTTATTTTGCTCGATAGTTGATTCAGTTTCTTCCTAGCCTCGAAGGTCTTTACACTTTGGCATGGTTTTGCAATGGCTGGTACCGGTTGTTCCTTTCCATGTTGAGTGCTTCCTTCAGGGTCTCTTGTAAGGCAGGCCTAGTGGTGACAAAATCTCTAAGCATTTGCTTATCTGTAAAGGATTTTATTTCTCCTTCACTTATGAAACTTAGTTTGGCTGGATATGAAATTTTGGGTTTAAAATTGTTTTCTTGAAGAATGTTGAATATTGGCCCCCATTCTCTTCTGGCTTGGAGAGTTTCTGCCAAGAGATCTGCTGTTAGTCTGATGGGCTTCCCTTTGTGGGTAACCCGACCTTTCTCTCTGGCTGCCCTTAAGAATTTTTCCTTCATTTCAACTTTGGTGAATCTGGCAATTATGTGTCTTGGAGTTGCTCTTCTCAAAGAGTATCTTTGTGGCGTTCTCTGTATTTCCTGAACTTGAATGTTGGTCTGCCCTACTAGGTTGGGGAAGTTCTCCTGGATGATATCCTGAAGAGTGTTTTCCAACTTGGTTCCATTTTCCCCCTCACTTTCAGGCACCCCAATCAGACGTAGATTTGGTCTTTTTACATAATCCCATACTTCTTGCAGGCTTTGTTCATTTCTTTTTCTTCTTTTTTTTTCTTTAGATTTCTCTTCTCGCTTCATTCCATTCATTTGATCCTGAATCGCTGATACTCTTTCTTCCAGTTGATCGAGTCAGTTACTGAAACTTTTGCGTTTGTCACATATCTCTCGTGTCATGGTTTTCATTTCTGTCCGTTTGTTTATGGCCTTCTCTGCATTAATTATTGTAGTTATCAATTCTTCCACTCTTTTTTCAAGATTTTTAGTTTCTTTGCGCTGGGTACGCAATTCCTCCTTTAGCTCTGAGAAGTTTGATGGACTGAAGCCTTCTTCTCTCATCTCATCAAAGTCATTCTCCATCCAGCTTTGATCCGTTGCTGGCGATGAGCTGTGTTCCTTTGCCGGGGGAGATGCGCTCTTATTTTTTGAATTTCCAGCTTTTCTGCCCTGCTTTTTCCCCATCTTTGTGGTTTTATCTGCCTCTGGTCTTTGATGATGGTGACGTACTGATGGGGTTTTGGTGTGGGTGTCCTTCCTGTTTGTTAGTTTTCCTTCTAACTGTCAGGACCCTCAGTTGTAGGTCTGTTGGAGATTGCTTGAGGTCCACTCCAGACCCTGTTTGCCTGAGTATCAGCAGCAGAGGCTGCAGAAGACAGAATATTGCTAAACAGCGAGTGTACCTGTCTGATACTTGCTTTGGAAGCTTCCTCTCAGGGGTGTACTCCACCCTGTGAGGTGTGGGGTGTAGGTCTGCCCCTAGTGTAGGATGTTTCCCAGTTAGGCTACTCAGGGGTCAGGGACCCACTTGAGTAGGCAGTCTGTCCGGTCTCAGATCTCAACCTCCGTGTTGGGAGATCCACTGCTCTCTTCAAAGCTGTGAGACAGAGTCGTTTGCATCTGCAGAGGTTTCAGTTGCTTTTTTGTTGTTGTTGTTGTTGTTTAGCTGTGCCCTGTCCCCAGAGGTGGAGTCTACAGAGACAGGCAGGACTCCTTGAGCTGCTGTAAGCTCCACCGAGTTCGAGCTTCCCAGCCACTTTGTTTACCTACTTAAGCCTCAGAAATGGTGGGCGCCCCTCCCCCGTCCTCGCTGCTGCCTTGTTAGATCGCAGACTACTGTGCTAGCAATGAGGGAGGCTCCGTGGGTGTGGGACCCTCCCGGTCAGGTGTGGGATATCATTTGCTGGTGTGCCCGTTTGCTAAGATCCTTGGTAAAGTGCAGTATTGGGGTGGGAGTTACCTGATTTTCCAGGTGTTGTGTGTCTCTGTTCCCCTGGCTAAGAAAAGGGATTCCCTTCCCCCTTGCACTTCCCAGGTGAGGCGATGCCTCGCCTTGCTTCAGCTCTTGCTGGACGGGCTGCAGCAGCTGACCAGCACCAATTGTTCCACACTCCCTAGTTAGATGAACCCAGTACCTCAGTTGAAAATGCAGAAATCACCTGTCTTCTGTGTTGCTCATGCTGGGAGCTGGAGACTGGAGCTGTTCCTATTCAGCCATCTTCGATGCCCATTTTTAAAGAATAACTTTGAATGCATCTCAAGCCCAGAGAAAGCTTCCTTTGACACTAAGACTTGATTTTTTTTTCCCAAGAAGCCTCTTCTAACATAGGGCCACATTATTAAATTTGGTGGGTACTGTTCGCATTATACAAAAAGCAGCATATTGCGTGTCTTTATTGGTGTTTCATGAGGAAGGGCTGTCACTCCAGTTCCCCAATTCTAATACCAAGGGAGGACCTCTACAAAGTGACGATGATATAACCTGCCTCCTGTCAAGACCTCATTGAGAGATGTCCTATTACTATTTATTTAAGACACTCTTTTCCCCAGTGTGTGCTCTTAGCATCTTTGTCATAAACAAGCTGGATGTATGTGCATACATTTATTGCTGGCCTCTATATTCTGTTCCATTGGTCTATGTGTCTGTTTTTATGCCAGTATCATGCTGTTTTGCTTACTGTAACTTGGTTTTCATTTGAAGTCACGTAGTGTGACTCCTCCAGCTTTGCTCCTTTTGCTCAGAATTGCTTTGGCTCTTTGGGGTCTTTTACGGTTCCATATGAAGTACAGAATTGCTTTTTGTATTTCTATAGAGAATAACATTGGTATTTTGTTAGGGATTGCAATAAATGTGTAGATTGCTTTGAGTAGTGTCGCAATTTTAACAATATTAATTATTCCAATTTATGAATGTGGAATATTTTTCCATTTGCTTCTGTTATTTTCCATTTCTTCCATAAGAGCTTTATAATTTTAATATAGAAATTTTTCAACTACTTGCTTAAGTTTATTCTTAGGTATCTTATTTTTTGTAGCTATCATAAATGGAATATATTTCTCTTTTTCAGATAACTTACTATTAGCATATAGAAATTCTTCTGAGAGGGTCTAGGATGGTTCATTAGAAGCAACTGCAGTCCATGGCACTTATGGAGAGGAAAGAAAGTGGTGAGTAAATTCAGCACCTTTAACTGAAATATCCAGGTTCTTATACTGGGAACTGACTAGGCAAACAACCCAACCATGGAGAATGACAAAAAGTGGTAGGGAGAGAGTAACAGCCCCCCAGGAGTGGCATGCATACATATCCCTAGGAAGGGATTTGAATCCAGGCACCCAAGCAGCGTCATTCTGCAGGTTCCACTTCCATTGGATCTCACAAGTTAAAACCCACTGGCTTGGAATTTGAGCCAGGCAACGGCAATGGGTTGGACTCTGCCTGAGATGAGTCTGAGTTTCTAGGGAGAGAAGTTGCTACCACCTCTGTGGTTCAGTTGACTCTGCCACTCCAGCCTGCTGGTTGTGGTCTGGACAAGCAAGGGTATCCCCCAATGCAGCTAACCTACTCTACCAAAAAGTGGCTAGACTGCTTCTTTGGGTGGGTCCTTGATAACATTCTTCCTGACTGAGTGAGACCTCCCAATGGGGATCTCCAGCCACCTCCTACCAGTGTGTGCAGGCTGGCAACAGGTCAGTACATACCTGGGATAGAGCTTCCAAATAAAGAAGTTGGCTGCCATCTTTGCTGTTTTGTGGATTTCACGGTGATACCTCCAGGTACAGGAAAAATTGAGGCAATTGGGGTCTGAAGTCGACCCCCAGCAAACCACAGCAATCCTACAGTTGTGTGGCCCGACTGTTAAAAGTAAAACAAACAGAAAATCACAACAACATCACAAAAAAGACTCCACAAAAAACACATTCAAAGCTCAGCAACCTCAAAGATTGAAGATAGATAAACCCACAAAAGTAAGAAAGAATAAATGCAAAAATGCAGAAAACTTAAAAATCCAGAGAGTCTTTTTTCCTACAAATGACTACAACGCCTCTCCAGCAATGGCACAGAAATGGACTGAGCTGAAATGGCTGAATTGACAGAAGTAGGCTTCAGAACGTGGGTAATAATAAAATTTGCTGAGCTAAAGGAGTAACCCAATGTAAAGAAGTAAAGGAGTAACCCAAATGTAAAGAAGTAAAGGAGTAACCCAATGTAAAGAAGCTACAAATCATGATAAAATAATACAGGAGCTGATAGCCAGAATAGCCAGTTTAAAGAGGAAAATAACTGACCTAATAGAGTTGAAAAACACATCATGAGAACTTGACAATGCAATTACAAGTATGAATAGTATAATAGACTAAGTGGAGGAAAGAATCTCAGAGCTTAAAAATTATCTTTCAGAAATAAGACAGGCAACAAGAATAGAAAAAGAAATATGAAAAGGAATGAACAAATACTCCAAGAAATATGCAATTATATAAAGATACTGAACCCACGACTGATTGGGATACCTGAAAGAGAAGGGGAGAATGGAACCAAGTTTGAAAACATACTTCAGGATATCATACAGGAGAAATTCCCCAACCTAGCAAGACAGGCCAACATCAAATTCAGGACATGCAGAGAACACCAAGATGTTTCATGAGAAGACAAACCCAAGATAAATAATCATCAGATTCTCTAATGTCAAAATCAAAGAAAAACTGATAAGGGCAGCCAGAAAGGTGAGGTCAACTACAAAGGGAAGCCCATCAGATTAACAGTGGACTTCTCAGTGAAAACTTGACAAGCCAGAAGAGATTCGGGATAAATGTATAGATTACTTTGGGTAGTATGGCAATTTAACAATACTACCCAAAGCAATCAACACATTCCAATTTATAGAATGATTAATATTGTTAAAAGTTTAATAATATTATCAGCATTCTTAAAGAAAAGAAATTCAAACCCAGAATTTTATATCTGACCAAACTAAGCTTTGTCAATGCAGGATAAATAGGATCCTTTTCAGACAAGCATATGCTGAGGGAATTCATAACCACCAGACCTGCTTTGCAAGAGCACCTGAAGGAAGCAATAAATATGTAAAGGAAAACCTATTTGCAGCCATGACAGAAACACACTGAAGTACGCAGACCAGTGACACTGAAGCAATCACATAAACAAGTCTGAAAAATAGCCAACTAGCATCACGATGACATGATCAAATTCACACATAATACTTACCTTAAATGTAAGTGGGCTAAATGCCCCAGTCAAAAGACACAGAGTAGCAAGCTAGATAAATAGCCAAGACTCATTAGTATGCTGTTTTCAAAACACCCATCTGACATGCAAAGACACACATAAGCTCAAAATAAAGGGATGAAGGAATATTTACCAAGCAAGTAGAAAACACAAAAAAGCAGGGGTTGCAATCCTAGTTTCTGACAAAACAGACTTTAAACCAACAAAGATCAAAAAAGGCAGAGAAGGACATTACATAAGGGTAAAAGGGTTCAATTCCACAAGAAGAGATAACTATCCTAAATATATATGCACCCAATACAAGAGCACCCAGATTCATAAAGCAAGTTCTTAGAGACCTTCAAGGAGACTTAGACTTTCACACAATAATTGTAGAAAACTGTAACATATTCAGATACTCACGACCTGAACTTAGCTCTGGATCAAGTGGACTTGATAGATATCTAGAGAACTCTCCACCCAAAAACAACAGAATATACATTTTTCTCATTGTCACTTGGCACTTACTCTAAAGTTGACCACATAGAAAGAAGTAAAACACTACTCAGCAAATGCAAAAGAGCTGAAATTGTAACAAGTAGTCTCTCAGACCACAGCACAATCAAATTAGAACTCAACATTTAAAAATTCACTCAAGGTGCCTGGCAAGATGGTCAAATAGGAACAGCTCTGGTCTGCAGCTTCCAGTGAGATCAATGCAAAAGGTGGGTTATTTCTGCATTTCCAACTGAGGTACCCAGTTCATCTCATTGGGACTGGTTAGACAGTGGGTGGAGTTCACAGAGAGCAAGCAGAAGCAGGGTGAGGCATCTCCTCACCCAGGAAGAGCAAGGGGTCAGGAAACTCCCTCCCCTAGCCAAGGGAAGCCATGAGGGACGGTGCCATGAGGAACGGTGCACTCCGGCCCAGGTACTATACATTTCCTATGGTCTTCACAACCTGCAGACCAGGAGATTCCCTCAGGTGCCTATGCCACCAGGGCCCAGGGTTTCAAGCACAAAACTGGGCAGCAATTTGTACAGACACAGAGCTAGCTGCAGGAGTTTGTTTTTATACCCCAGTGACCCCTGGAATGCCAACAAGAGAGAATCATTTACTCCCCTGGAAAAGGAGCTGGAGCTAGGGAGCCAAGTAATCTAGCTCTGCAGATCCCACCCACACAGAGACCAGCAAGCTAAGATCCACTGACTTCAAATACTCACTGCTAACATGGCAGTCTGAAATTGACCTAGGAAACTCAAGCTTGGTTGGGGGAGAGGCATCCACCATTACTGAAGCTTGAGTAGGCCATTTTTCCCTCACAGTGTAAATAAAGCTGCCAGGAAATTTGAACTGGGCAAAGCCCATGTCAGTTCAGCAAAACCGCTGTAGCCTGATTACCTCACTGGATTCCTCCTCTCTATGTAGTGCATCTTTGAAAGAAATGCAGCCGCCTCATTTGAGGGCTTATATATAAAACTCTTATCTCCCTGGGACATATCACCTGGGGGAAGGTGCAGCTGTGGGTGCAGTTTCAGCAGATTTAAATGTTTCTCCCTGCTGACTATGAAGAGAACAGCAGATCTCCCAGCACAGCACTCAAACTCTGCTGAGAAAAAGACTGTCTTTTCAAGTGGGTCCCTGATCCCGTTCCACCTGATTGGGAGATATTTCCAAGCAGGGGTTGATGGACACCTCATACAGGAGAGCTATGGCTGGCATCTGGCAGGTACCCCTCTGGGATGAAGCTTCCAGAGGAAGAAGCAGGCAGCAATCTTTGTTCAAATGTGGACTGCGATGGTGATACCAGGCAAAGAGAGGCTGGAGTGAACCTCCAGCAAACTCCAGTAGACCTACAGCTGAGGGGCCTGACTGTTAGAAGGAAAACTAACAAACAGAAAAGAATAACATCAACATCAACAAAAAGGACGTCCAAAGAGAAACCCCACCGAAGGTCACCAACATCAAAGACCAAAGGTAGATAAATCCACAAAGATGAGAAAAAACCAGTGCAAAAAGGCTGAAAATTCCAAAAACCAGAAAGCCTCTTCTCCTCCAGAGGATAACAACTCCTGCCAGCATGGGAACAAAACTGGATGGAGAATGAGTTTGATGAATTGACAGAAGTAGGCTTCAGATGGTGGGTAATAACAAACTCTTCCAAACTAAAGGAGCATGTTCTAACCAAATGCAAGGAAGCTAAGAACCTTGAAAAAGGTTAGAGGAATTGCTAAGTAGATAACCAGTTTAGAGAAGAACACAAATGATGTAATGGAGTTGAAAAACACAGCACAAGAACTTCGTGAAGCATACACAAGCCTCAATAGCCAAATCGATAAAGTAGAAGAAAGCACATCAGAGATTGAAGGTCAACTTAGTGAAATAAAGCCTGAAGACGAGATGAGAGAAAAAAGAATGAAAAGGAATGAACAAAGCCTCCATGTTATATGGGACTATGTGAAAAAACCAAACTTACGTTTGATGGGTATACCTGAAGGTTACAGGGAGAATGGAACCAAGTTGGAGAACACTCTTCAGGATATTATCAAGGAGAACTTCCCCAACCTAGTAAGACAGGCCAACATTCAAATTCTGGAAATACAGAGAACACCACAAAGATCCTCATCGAGAAGAGCAAACCCAAGACACATAATTGCCAGATTCACCAAGGTTGGAATGAAGGAAAAAATGTTAAAGGCAGCCAGAGAGAAAGGTTGGGTAACCTACAAAGGGAAGCCCATCAGACTAACAGCGAGTTTCTCTGTAAAAACCCTACAAGCCAGAAGAGAGTGGGGACTGATATTCAACATTCTTAAAGAAAAGATTTTTCAACCCACAATTTCATATCCAGCCAAACTAAGCTTCATAAGTGAAGGAGAAGTAAAATCCTTTTCAGACAAGCAAATGCTGAGAGATTTCATCACCACCAGGTCTGCCTTACAAAAGCTCCTGAAGGAGGCAGTAAATGTGTTGAAAGGAAAAACTGGTACCAGCCACTGCGAAAACATATAGAATTGTAAAGACTATTGACACTATGAATTAACTGCATCAACTAATGGGCAAAATAACTAGCTAGCATCATAATGACAAAATCACATTTACACATAACAATATTAACACTAAATGTAAATGGGATAAATGCCACAATTAGAAGACACAGACTGGCAAATTGGATAAAAAGTCAAGACCCATAGGTTTACTGTATTCAGAAGACCCATGTCACGTACAAAGACACACATAAGCTGAAAATTAAGGGATTGAGAATATTTACCAATAAAATGGAAAGCAAAAGAAGCAGCGCTTGCAATTCTACTCTCTTATAAAAGAGATTTTAAACCAACAAAGATCACGAGAGACAAAGAAGGGCATTACTTAATGGTAAAGGGATCAATGCAACAAGAAGAGCTAACTATCCTAAATATATATGCATTCAATACAGGAGAGCCCAGATTCATTAAGCAAGTCCTTAGAGACCTGCAAACAGACTTAGACTCCCACACAATAAGAGTAGGAGACTTTAATGTCCCACTGTCAATATCTGACAGATCAATGAAACAGAAAATTAACAAGATATTCAAGACGTGAACTCAACTCTCAATTAAGTGGACCTAATAGACATCTACACAACTTTCCACCCCAGATCAACGGAATATACATTCTTTTCAGCACACATCACACTTATTTTAAAATTGATCACATAATTGGAAGTGAAACACTTATGAGCATATGCAGAACAATGGAAATCATAACAGTCTTTGAGACCACGGTGCAATAAATTTGGAACTCAGGATTAACAAACTCACTCAAAACCACATAGCTACATAGAAACGGAACAACCTGCTCCTGAATGTCTACTGGGTAAATAACAAAATTAAGGCACATATAAATAAGTTCTTTGAAACCAATGAGAACAAAGACACAACGTACCAGAGTCACTGGGACACAGCTAAAGCAGTGTTTAGAGGGAAATTTGTAGCACTAAATATGCACAAGAGAAAGCAGGAAAGATCTAAAATTGACATCCTAACATTGCAATTAAAAGAACTAGAGAAGCAAGAGCAAACAAATTTAAAGGCTAGCAGAAGACAACAAATAGCTAAGATCAGAGCAGAACTGAAGGAGATAGAGACACGAAAAACCCTTCAAAAAATCAATGAATCCAGGAGTTGTTTTATTGAAAAGATTAGCAAAATAGACTGCTAGCCGGACTAATAAAGAAGAAAAATATAAAGAATCAAATAGACACAATAAAAATGATAAAGATGATATCACCACTGATCACAGAGGAATAAAAACTACCACCAGAGCATAGTGTAAACACCTCTATGCAAACAAACTAGAAAATCTAGAAGAAATGGATAAATTCCTGGACACATATACCCTCCCAAGAATAAACCAGGAGGAAAACGAATCCCTGAATAGATCAATAACAAGTTCTAAAAACGAGCAGTTATTAATAGCCTACCAACCAAAAAAAGCCCAGGACCAGTCATATTCACTGCTGAACTTGACCAGAGGTACAAAGGGAGCTGGTCCCACTTTTGCTGAAACTATTCCAAACAATAGAAAAAGAGGGACTCCTTTCTAAAACATTTTATGAGGCCAGAATCATCCTAATACCAAAACCTGGCAGAGACACAACAGAAAAAGAAAATTTTGGGCCAATATCCCTGATAAACATCAATGCGAAAATCCTTAATAAAATACTGGCAAACCGAATCCAGCAGCACATCAAAAAGCTTATCCACCATGATCAAGTTGGCTTCATCTCTGGGATGCAAGGCTGGTTCAACATACACAAATTAATAAACAGAATCTATCACATAAACAGAACCAATGGCAAAAACCACATGATTATCTCAATCGATGCAGAAAAAGCCTTCAATAAAATTCAACACCCCTTCATGCTAAAAACTCTCAATAAACTAGGCATTAATGGAATGTATCTCAAAATAATCAGAGTTATTTATGACAAACCGACAGCCAATACCAAATTGAATATGGCAAAATCTGGAGGCATTCCCTTTGAAAGCCAGCACAAGAGAAGGATTCTTTTTGTCAGCACTCCTATTCAACATAGTATCAGAAGTTCTGGCAAGGGCAATCAGGCAAGGGAAATAAATAATGGTATTAAAACATAAAGTTTTAAGTCAAATTGTCTCTGTTTGCAGATGACATGATTGTATATTTAGAAAATGCCATCATCTCAGCCCAAAATCTCCTTGAGCTGATAAGCAACTTCAGCAAAGTCTCAGGATACAAAATCAATGTGCAAAAATTACAAGTATTCCTATACACCAATAATAGACAAACAGAGAGCCAAATCATGAGTGAACTTCCTTTCACAATTGCTACAAAGAGAATAAAATACCTAGGAATCCAACTTACAAGGCATGTGAAGGACCTCTTCAAGAACTACAAACCACTGCTCAAAGAAATAAGAGAGGACACAAACAAATAAGAGAGGAACATTCCATGCTCATGGATAGAAAGAATCAGTATCATGAAAATGGCCATACTGCCTAAAGTAATTCAAAGATTCAATACTATTCCCACCAAGCTACCATTGACTTTCTTCACAGAATTAGGAAAAACTACTTTATATTTCATGTGGAACCAAAAAAAGGGCCCGTATAGTGAAGACAATCCTAAGGAAAAGAACAAAGCTGGAGGCATCACGCTACCTGATATCAAACCATGCTACGAGACTACAGTAAACAAAACAGCATGGTACTGATACCAAAACAGACATGTAGACCAATGGAGGAGAACAGAGACTTCAGAAATGACACCCCAAATCAACAGCCATCTGATCTTTGACAAACCTGACCAAAACAAGCAAAGGGAAAAGGATCCCCTATTCAGTAAATTGTGCTGGAAAAACAGTCTAGCCAAAAGTGGAAAACTGAAACTGGACCCCTCCCTTACACCTTATACAAAAATTAACTCAAAGTGGATTAAAGACTTAAAAGTAAAACCCAGAACCATAAAAACCCTAGAAGAAAACCTAGGCAATTCCATTCAGGACATAGGCATAGGCAAAGACTTTATGACTAAAACACCAAAAACAATGGCAACAGAAGCCATAATTGACAAATGGGATCTAATTAAGCTAAAGTGCTTCTGCACAGCAAAAGAAACTCTCATCAGAATGGACATGCAACCTACAGAATGAGAGAAAATTTTTGCAATCTATCCACCTGACAAAGGTCTAATATCTAGAATCTACAAGGAGCTTGAAAAAATTTACAAGCAAAAGCAAACAACCCCATCAAATGTGGGGGAAGGGTATGAATAGACACTTCTCAAAAGAAGATATTTATGTAGGCAACAAACATTAGAAGAACTTATCACCACTGGTCATTAGAGAAATGCAAGTCAAAACCACAATGAGATACCATATCACCCCAGTTAGAATGGACATCTTTAAAAAGTCAGGAAACAACAGATCCTGGCAAGGCTGTGGAGGAATAGGAACGTTTTTACACTGTTGGTGGGAATGTAAATTAGTTCAACCATTGTGGAAGACAATGGGGCAATTTCTCAAGAATCTAGAACCTGAAATACCATTTGACCCAGCAATGCCATTACTGGGTATATATGCAAAGGATTATAAATCATTCTACTATAAAGACATATTCACATGTACGTTTACTGCAGCACTGTTCACAATAGCAAAGACTTGGAACCAACCCAAATGCCCATCAGTGATAGACTGGATAAAGAAAATGTGGCACATATACACCATGGAATACTATGCAGACATAAAAAAGGATGAGTTCATGTCCTTTGCAAGGACATGGATGAAGATGGAAGCCATCATTCTCACCAAACTAACACAGGAACAGAAAACCAAAGACCACATGTTCTCACTCATAAGTGGGAGGTGAACAATAAGAACACATGGAACCAGGGAAGGGAGCATCACACACTGCAGCCTGTTTGGGGGGTGGGGGCCTAGGGGAGGGATAGCATTAGGAAAAATACCTAATTTAGATGACGGGTTGATGGGTGATGCAAACCACCATGGCACGTGTATAGCTGTTAACAACCCTGCATGTTCTGTACACGTATCCCAGAATTGAAGGTATAATAATAAAAGAATAAACAAAGTAGGAGCTGGTACGTGCTAATTTTAATCTTGGGGAAAAAAATCATTCAAAACCACACAACTACATGGAACTTGAATAACCTATTCATGAATGACTTTTGGGTAAATAATGAAATTAAGGCAGACATCAAGAATTTTTTTGAAACCAATGAGAACAAGGAGATAATATACCAGTATCACTGGGATGCAGCTAAAGCAGTGTTAAGAGAGAAATGTATAGCACTAAATGTCCACATCACAAAGCTAGAAAGATGTAAAGTTAAAACTTAACATCTCTACTAAAAATACTAGAAAACCAAGAGAAAACAAATCCCAAAGCTAGCAGAAGACAAGAAATAACTAAGATTAGAGCCAAATTGAAGGAGATAGAGTCACACAAACAGAAAAAAAACCTTCAAAAAACCAACAAATTCAGGAGCTGGTTTTTTGAAAAAAAATAAAATAAAATAGACTTCTTGCTAGGCTAATGAATAAGAGAGACAAGAATAGAATAAACATAGTCAGAAATAGGAGGGATATCACCACGGACCCCACAGTAATACAAACAACCATTAGGGAATACTATAAACTATGAACCTAAACTAGCAAATCTAGAAGAAATTAATAAATTTCTGGAGACATACATCCTCCCAAGACTGAACCAGGAAGAAATTAAATGCCTGAAGAGACCAATAAACATTGTATTGGAAGTTCTGGTGAGGGTAACTAGGTAAGAGAAATAAATAAAGGGCATTGAAATAGAAAGAGAGGAGGTCAAATTATTTTTGTTTCCAGATGACATATTATATTTCAAAAACCCCATTGTCTCATCCAAAAAGCTGAAATTTAGGCAGTAATAAATATCCTACCCACCAAAAAAGCTCAGGACCAGATAGACTCACAGCCCAATTCTACCAGAGGTACAAAGAAGAGTTGGTGCCATTTCTACCGAAACTATTCCAAAAAATTGAAAAGGAGGGACTCCTCCTCAAGTCATTCTATGAGGTCAGCATCATCTCGATATTCAAATCTGGCAGAGATACAACAACAGCACCAACAAGAAAAGCTTCAGGCCAAGATCCTTGATGAAAATCAGTACAAAAATTCTCAATAAAATATTGGCAAACCGAATCCAGCAGCACACGGCTTATCACGATCAAATTGGCTTCATCCCCAGGAGGCAAGTTTTGTTTAACATATGCAAATCAATGAATGTGATTCATCCCATAAACAGAATTAAAACATAAAACATGTGATTATCTCAATAGATGCAGAAAAGGCTTTTGATAGAATTCAACATCACTTCATGTTAAAAACTCTCAGTAAACAAGGTATTCACGCAACATACCTTAAAATAATAAAAACCATATATGAAAAACCCACAGCCAGTATCACACTGAATGGACAAAAGCTGGAAGCATTCCCCTTAAAAGTGGACACGAGACAAGCATGCCCTCTCTCACCACTCCTGTTAAACATAATATTGGAAGTTTCGGCCAGGATAATCAGGCAAGAGAAAGAAATAAAGAGTATTGAAATAGGAAGAGAGGAAGTCAAATTTTTTTTTTGTTTGCAGATGACATGATCCTATGTCTCAAAACACCATCATCACATCCCAAAAGCTTTTTAAGCTGATAAGCAACTTTAGCAAAGTCTCAGGATACAAAATCAATGTGCAGAAATCACAAAAATTCCTATACAATAACAGACAAGCAGAGACACAAATCATTAATAAATTTCGATTCATAATTGCTACAAAAAAGAGTAAAATACCTAAGAATACAGCTAACAAGTCAAGTGAGGGATCTCTTCAAGGAGAGCTACAAACCACTGCTCAAATAAATCAGGGAGGACACAAATAAAGAAACATTCTATGCTCACAGATACAAATATTAATTCAAAAATGGCTATACTGCCCAAAGTAATTGACAGAGTCAGTGCTATTCCCATTAAAGTACCATTGAAATTCTTAACAGAACTAGAAAATAAAACTATTTTAAAGTTCCTATGGAACCAAAACAGAGTTGGAATTGCCAAGACAATCCCAAGCAAAAAGAACAAGGCAAGAGGCATCACTCTACCTGACTTGAAACTATACTACAAGGCTACAGTAATCAATATGGCACAGTATTGGAACAAGAACAGACACATAGACCAATGGAACAGAATAGAGATCTCAGAAGTAAGACTGCACACCTACAACCATCTGATCTTCGACAAACCAGACAAAAATAGGCAATAGGTAAAGTATTTTATATTTAATAAATGGTGCTGGAAGAACTGGCTAGTCATATGCAGAAAATTGAAGCTGCACCCCTTCCTTACATGACATACAAAACTCAACTCAAGATGCATTAAAGACTTATATATAAAACCCCAAAATGTAAAAACCCTAGAAGAATATCTAGGCAATACCATTAAGGACATAAGCATGGGCAAAAATTTCATGATGGAAACACCAAAGGCAATTGCAACAAAAGCAAAAATTGACAATTAGGATCTAATTAAAGAGCTTCTGCACATCAAAGGAAACAATCATCAGCGTGAACAGAACAATTACAGAATGGGAGAAAAATTTTGCAATCTATTCATCTGACGATGGTCTAATATCAAGAGTGTACAAGAAATTTAAATTCACAACAACAAAATAAACAAACAACCCAATTAAAAAGTGGGCCAAGAACATAAATAGACATTTCTCAAAAGAAGACTTACGTGGCCAAAACACATGAAAAAAAGCTCAACATTACTGATCATTAGTGGAATCCAAATCAAAACCGCCATGAGATACCATATCATGCCAGTTAGAATAGCTGTTACTAAAAAGGCAAAAAGCAACAGATGCTGGCAAGGTTGTGGAAAAAAAGGAAAACTTTTACACTGTTGGTGAGAGCATAAATTAGTTCAACCATTGTGGAAGACAGTGTGGCAATTCCTCTAACACCTAGGTGCGGAAACTCCATTTGACCCAGCAATCCCATTACTGGGTATATACCTAAAGGAATATAAATCATTCTATTATAAAGATATACACACATATGTTCATTGCAGCACTATTCACAATAGCAAAGACATGGAATCAACCCAAATGCCCATTAATGATAGACTGAATAAAGAAAATGTGCTGCATATACACCACGAAATACTATGCAGCCATAAAATGGAGTGAGATCATGTCCTTTGCAGGGACATGAATGGAGTTGGAAGCCATTATTTTCAGGAAACTAATGCAAGAACAGAAAACCAAATACTGCATGTCTTCACTTATAAGTGGGAGCTGAACGATGAGAACACATGGACGCATGGAAGAGGGGCCTGTCAGAGGGGTTCAGGTGAGAAAAGGGAGAGCATTGGAAAGAATAGCTATTGGATGCTGGGCTGGATCCTGGGGGATGGGATCATCTACGCAGCAGGCTGTAATGGCATACGTTTTCCTATGTAAGAAATCTTCATATTTTGCACATGTACCCCTTAACTTAAAAGTTGAAGAAAAAGCAGGAAAGAAATGCTTCTAATTTTAGTATGCTAAGTTTGCATCCTGTGACTTTACTGGATTTGTTTATTAGTTCTAATATCTATTTTTGGTGGAATCTTTAGTATTTTTTACATGTAAGATTATGTCCTTTGCGAACAGGGACGGTTTGACTTTCTCCTTTTCAATTTGAATGTCTGTTATTTCTTTCTCATGCCTAAGTGCTCTGGCTAATGCTTCCAGTGCTGTCTTGAATAGAAATAATGAAAATGGGCATTCTTGTTTTGTTGCTAATTTCTAGAGAAAATATTTTCAGTTGCTCTCCATCCAGTGTTAAGTTCACTGTGAGTTTGTCATCTATGCCTTTTATTGTGGTTATGTACAAACCTTCTACATCTAATTTTTTGAGTTCTTATCTTGAAAGGATGGTGATTTTGTAAAATGCACTTTTGTGTCTATTGAAATAATCAAATAATTTTTGCTTTTCTGTTAATGTGTTGTATCACATTTATTTATTTGTATGTCATAAACCATCCTTACATCTCCAAGAAAAATATGAACTGATCATAGTAAATTATCATTTTAATGTGCTGTTGATACCATTTGCTAGTATCTTGCTGAGAAATTTTGCAACTATTTTCATCAGAAATACTGGCCTGGAGTATTTATTTTTGTTGTGTCTTTGAATGGTTGTGGAATCAGGGTAATGCTGGACTTGTAACATGGGTAAGGAAGGAATCAATCCTCTTCAATTTTTTGTAGAAGTTTGAGGATAATTTGTATTAGTTCTTTTTAAAATATTTGGTAGAATTCAACAGTGAAACCATCAGGCCCTGGGCTCTTCCTTGATGTAAAACATTTTAAAAATACAGCTTCAACTTTTCTTTTACATATGAGGGTATACGTGACGACTAGTAACATGGGTATACTGTGTGATGCTGAGGACTGAAGCATGGGTCCTGCAACCCAGGGAGTGAGCATAGTACCCAATAGGTAGCTTTTCTTCTCTTTCTTTTTTTTTTCTCTTTTTTTCTTTATTTCTTCTAAAAGAAAAAAAACGCAAACAAGGTATATATGCAGAATGTGCAGGTTTGTTTCATAGTTATACGTGTGCCGTGGTGGTTTGCTGTACCTATTGACCCATCTTCTAAGTTCCCTCCCTGCACCCCTCACCCCCAACAGACCCTGGTGTGTGTTATTACCCTCTCTGTGTCCATGTGTCCTCAATGTTCAACTCCCACTTATGAGTAAGAACATGCGGTGTTTGGTTTTCTGGTCCTGTGTTAGGTCGCTGAAGATGATGGCTTTGGGCTTCATCCATGTCCCTTCAAAGGAGATGATCTCATTTTTTTTATGGCTGCATAGTATTCTGTGGTGTATGTGTACTACATTTTCTTTATCCATTCTACTTTTCATAAGCATTTGGGTTGGTTCCATGTTTTCACTATTGTAAGTAGTACTGCAATAAACATACGTGTGCATACATCTTTATAGTAGAATGTTTTACATTCCTTTGAGTATATACCTGGTAATGAGATTGCTGGGTCAAATGGTATTTCTGGTTCTAGATCCTTGAGGAATCATCACACTCTCTTCCACAATGATTGAACTAATTTACATTCCCACCAACAGTGTAAAAGCATTCTTATTTCTCTGCAGCCTCGCCAACATCTATTGTTTCCTGACTTTTTAATAATTATCATTCTCACTGGCGTGAGATGGTATCTCATTGTGGTTTTGATTTTCATTTCTCTGATGATCAGTGATGTCGAGTTTTGTTTGTTTGTTTGTTCTTGGAAATTTGTTTAAGTTCCTTGTAGATTCTGGATAGACCTTTGTCAGATGGATAGATTGCAAAAATTTTCTCCCATTCTGTAGGTTGCTTGTTCACTCTGATAATACTTTCTTTTGCTGTGCAGAAACTCTTTAGTTTAAGTAAATCCCATTTGTCAATTTTGGCTTTTGATGCCATTGTTTTTGGTTTTTGAGTCATGAAGTCTGCCCGTGCCTATGTCCTGAATGGTGTTGCCTAGGTTTTCTTCTTGGGTTTTTATGGTTTTGGGTTTTACTTTTAAGTCTTCAATCCATCTTGAGTTAATTTTTGTATAAGATGTGAGGAGGAGGTCCAGTTTTAGTTTTCTGCACATGGCTAGCATGTTTTCCCAGCACCATTTACCAAATAGGAGATCCCTTTCCCATTGCTTGTTTTTTCCACATTTATCAAAGATCAGATGGCAGTAGATTTGAGGTGTTATTTCTGAGGTCTCTGTTCTGCTCCATTGGTCTACATTTCTGTTTTGTTATCAGTACCATGCTGTGTGTGTGTTTTTTTTTTTTTTTTTTTTTTTTTTTTTTTTTTTTTTTTTTTTTAACTGTAGTCTTGAAGTATATTTTGGAGTCAGGAAGCGTGATGCTTCCAGCTTTGTTCTTTTTGCTCAGGATTGTCTTGGTTATACAGGGTCTTCTTCAATTCTATATGAAATTTAAAATAGCTTTATTATAATTCTGTGAAGAATGTCAATGGTAGTTTGATGGAAATAGCATTGAATCTGTAAATTACTTTGGGCAGTATGTTCATTTTCATGATATTGATTCTTGTTATCCACGAGGATGGAAAGATTTTCCATTTTTTTGTGTCCTCTCTTATGTCCTTGAGCAGTGGTTTATAGTTTTCCTTGAAGAGGTCATTCCCATTCCTTATGAGCTGTATTTCTCAGTATTTTATTCGATTTGTAGCAATTTTGATATGGGAGTACATTCATGGTTTCATTCTCTGCTTGCCTGTTGTTGGTGTATAGGAATGCTTGTGATTTTTGTACATTGATGTTGTATCCTGAGACTTTGCTGAAGTTACTTATCAGTTCAAAAAGTGTTAGGGTCTGGGTGTGTTGGTTCATGCCTGGAACTGCAGCATTTTGAAAGGCAAAGGCAGGCAGATCACCTGAGGTCAGGAGTTTGAAACTAGCCTGGCCATTATGATGAAACACTGTCTCCACTAAAAAAAAAATACAAAAATTAAATAGCCAGATGTGGTGGTGCACATCTGTAGCCCCAGCCACTCAGGAAGCTGAAGCAATAGAATCACTTGAACCTGGGAGATGGAGGCTGCAGTTAGCTGAGATCATACCACTGCACTCCAGCCTGGGTGACAGAAGGAGTCTCTGTCTCAAAAAAAAAGTTTTTGGGCTGAGATGATGGGGTTTTCTAAATATAAAATAATGTCATCTGCAAACAGAGACTACTTGACTTTCCCTCTTCGTATTTGAAGGCCTTTTATTTTTTTCTCTTGCCTGATTGCTCTGGCCAGAACTTCCAATACTATGTTGAGTAGAAGTGGTGAGAGGGGACACACTTGTCTTGTATCAGTTTTCAAAGGGAATTCTTCCAGGTTTTGCCCATTCAGTATATTGGCTGTGGGTTTGTCATAAATAGCTCTTATTATTTTGAGATACGTTCCATCAACACCTAGTTTGTTGAGATTTTTTAACATGAAGGGAAGTTGAATTTTATCAAAGGCTTTTTTTGCATCTATTGAGACAATCATGTGGTTTTTGTCTATGTTTCTGTTCCTGTGATGGATTACATTTATTGATTTGCATATGTTCAACAAACCTTCCATCCCAGGGATGAAGACGTCTTGACAGTGATGGTTCCGTTTTTTGATGCGCTGCTCAATTCGGCTTCCCAGTATTTTATTGAGGATTTTTGCATGGAAGTTCTTTGGGGATATTGGCCTGAAGTTTTCTTTTTTTGTTTTGTCTCTGACAGATTTCGTTATCAGGATGATGCTGCCTTCATGAACTGAGTTAGGAAGGAGTCCCTCTTTTTAAGTTGTTTGGAATAGTTTCAGAAGGAATGGTACCAGCTCCTCTTTGTACCTCTGGTAGAATTTGGGTGTGAATCCATCTGATCCTGGGCTTTTTTGGGTTGATAGGCTATTAATTACTGCTTCAATCTTAGAACTCGTTATTGGTATATTCAGGGATTCAAATTCTTTCCAATTTAGTCCTGGTAGGGTGAATGCATCCAGGAATTTTTCCATTTTTTCTAGATTTTCTAGTTTATTTGTGTAGAGGTGTTTATAGTATTCTGTGATGTTAGTTTGTATTTTCGTGGGGTCAATGGTGAAATCTCCTTTATCTTTTTTATTGTGTCTATTTGATTCCTCTCTCTCGTTTTTATTAGTCGAAGTAGTGGTCTATCTATTTTGTAAATCTTTTCAAAAAACAACTCCCAGATTCAAGTTTTTTGGAGAGTTTTTCATGTCTGTATCTCATTCAGTTCTTCTCTGGTGTTAGTTATTTCTTGTCTTCTGCTAGCTTTTGGATTTGTTTTCTCTTCCCTCTTCAGCTCTTTTACTTGTGATGTTAGGGAGTTGATTTGAGATATTTCTAGCTTTCTGATGTGGGCACTTAGTGCTATAAATTTCCCTCTTAACACTGCTTTAGCCGTATTCCAGAGATTATGGTATATTTTCTCTTTGTTCTCATTGGTTTCAAAAAAACTACTTGATTTCTACCTTAATTTCATTATTTACCCAGGAGTCATTTAGGAGCAGGTTGTTCAATTTCCATGAAATCTTGTGGTTTTGAGTTTTTTAACCTGAGTTCTAATTTGATTGCACTGTGGTCTGGGGGACTGTTGTGATTTCAGTTCTTTTGCATTTGCTGAGAAGTGTTTTACTTTCATTTATGTGGCCAATTTTAGAATAAGTGCCATGTGACACTTAGAAGAATGTATATGCTGTTGGTTTGGAGTAAAGAGTTCTGTAGACGTCTACTAGGTCTGCTTGATCCAGACCCGAATTTACATGTTGGCCTGTCTTACTAGGCTGGGGAAGTTCTCCTGGAAAATAACCCGAAGTGTGTTTTCCAGCTTGTTTCCATTCTCCCTGTCTCCTTCTGGTACTTCAATCAATTGTAGGTTCGTGTGGAGGGGCCAAGATGACGAAATAAGAACAGCTCCAGTCTGCAGCTCCCAGTGAGACCTACACAGAAGGTGGGTGATTTCTGCATTTCCAACTGAGGTATCCAGTTCATCTTATTGGGACTGGTTAGGCAGTGGCTCCAACCTGTGGAGGGTAAGCAGAAGCAGGGTGGAGGGTCACTTCACCCAGGAAGTACAAGGGCCTGGGGATCTCCCTCCCACCAGCCAAGGGAAGCCATGAGGAACTGTGCCACCCAGCCAGGTTACTATGCTTTTTCCATGTTTTCTTGCAATCTGCAAATCAGGAGATTCCCTTGTGTGCCTACACCTCAAGGGCCCAGAATTTCAAGCACAAAACTGGGTGGCTGTCTGGGCAGACAATGATCTAGTGGAAGGAGTTTATTTTTTTATTTTTTGTACTGCAGAGGCGCCTGGAACCCCAGGGAGACAGAACTGTCTACTCCCCTGGAAAGGGGGTTGAAGCCAGGGAGCCAAGAGATCTCGCTCGGTGGGTCTCACTCCCATAGAGCCCAGTAAGCTAAGAAATACTGGCTTGAAATTTTCGCTGCCAGCCCAGCAGTCTGAAGTCAACCTGGGACGGTCCAGTGTGGTGTGCAGAGGGGTGTTCGCCATTACTGAGGCTTTAGTAGGCCGTTGTACCCTGACAGTGCTAAGGAGGCTGGGAGGTCTGGGCTGGGTGTAACAAAGCAGCTGTGGCCAGACTGCTTCTCTAGATTTCTCTTGACTGGGCAGGGTATCTCTGAAGGAAAGATAACAGTTGCAGTCAGCAGCTTACAGACAAAACCCCCACTTCCCTGGGGCATCGTACATGGGGTGAGGGGCGGCTGTGGGTGCAGCTTCAGTGGATTTAATCATTCCTGCCTGTCAGCGCTGAAGAGAGCAGCTGATCCTGACAAGAGGCATTCTCCCAGCACACTGCACCAGCTCCGCTAAGGGACAGACTGCCACCTCAAGTGAGTGCCTGACTCCACATCTTCCTGACTGGGAGAAACCTCCCAATGGAACCTACAGATACCTCATACAGGAGAGTTCCAGTTGGCATAAGACTGGTGCCCCTCTGGGATGAAACTTCCAGAGAAAGGAGTAGGCAGCAATCTTTTCTGTTCTGCAGAATAACCAGTTAGAGAAGAACACAAATGACCTGATGGAGCTGAAAAACATAGCATGAGAACTTCATGAAGCATACACAAATATCAATAGTTGAATTAATCAAGCAAAAGAAGGGACATCAGAGAGTGAAGATCAACTTAATGAAATACAGCATGGAGACAAGATTAGAGAAAAATAAAAAGGAACTAACAAGGCCTCCATGAAATATGGGAGTATGTGAAAAGACCAAACCTACGTTTGATTGGTGTACCTGAAAGTGATGCGGAGAATGAAACCAAGTTGGAAAACACTCTTCAAGATATTATGCAGGAGAACTTGCCCTACCTAGCAAGAGAGGCCAACATTCAAATTCAGGAAATACAGGGAACCCACAAAGATACTGCTCGAGAAGAGCAACCCAAAAACCTATAATCGTCAGATTCAGCAAGGTTGAATTGAAGGAAAAACTGTTAAGGGCAGCCAGAGAGAAAGATCGGGTAACTCACAAGGGGAAGCCCATCAGACTAGCAGTGGATCTTTCTGCAGAAACTCTACAAGCCAGAGGAGAATGGGGGCCAATATTCAACATTCTTAAAGAAAATAATTTTCAACCCGGAATTTCCTATCCAGCCAAACTAAGCTTCATAAGCAAAGGAGAAATAAAATCCCATACAGAGAAGCAAACGCTGAGAGATTTTGTCACCACCAGGCCTGCCTTACAAGAGCTTCTGAGGGAAGCAGTAAATATGAAAAGGAGAAACCAGTATCAGCCACTGCAAAAACATGCCAAATTCTAAACACCATTGACACAATGGAGAAAATGCATCAACTAATGTACAAAATAAGCAGGCAATGTCATAAGGACAGGATCAAATTGACACATAACAATATTAACTTGAAATGTAAATGGGTTAAATGTCTCAAATAAAAGAAACAGACTGGCAAATTAGATAAAATGTCAAGTCTTATCAGTGTGCTGTGTTCTGGAGATGCATCTCACATGCAAAGACACAAATAGGCTATAAATAAAGGGATGGAGGAATATGTACCAAGCAAAATGGAAAGAAAAAAAAAAAAGCAGGGGTTGCAATTCTAGTCTGTGATAAAACAGACTTTAAACCAACAAACATAAAAAAGACACAGAAAGGCATTACATAATAGTAAAAAGATCAATGCAACAAGAAGAGCTAACTATCCTAAATATCCATGCACTCGATACAGCAGCACCCAGATTCATAAAGCAAGTTCTAGAGACATACAAAGAGACTTAGACTCCCACACAACAATAGTGGGAAATATTGACACCCCACCATCAATACTAGACAGATTGACAGCACAAATAATTAACAAGGATATTCATGGCTTGCACTCAGCTCTGAACCAAGCAGACCTAATAGACATCTACAGAACTCTCCACCCCAAATCAACAGAATTTACATTATTCTCAGCACCACATTGCACTTACTCTAAAATTGACCATATAATTGAAAGTAAAACACTCCTCAGCAAATGCAAAAGAATGGAAATCATAACAAACAGTCTCTCAGACCACAATGCAATCAAATTAGAACTCAGGATTAAGAAACTGACTCAAAACCGCACAACAAACAGAACAACCTGCCCCTGAATGGGTACTGGGTAAATAACGAAATTGAGGCAGACATAAATAAGTTATTTGAAACCAATGAGAACAAAGACACAACGTGCTAGAATCTCTGGGACACAGCTACAGCAGTGTTTAGAGGGAAATTTACAGCACCGAATGCCCACAAGAGGAAAGAGGAAAGATGTAAAATTGATGCCCTAACATGACAATTTAAAGAACTAGAGAAGCAAAAGCAAACAAGTTCAAAAGCTAGCAGTGGACAAGAAATACCTAAGATCAAAGCAGAACTGAAGGAGATAGAGACATGAAAAACCATTAAAATAATTAATGGATCCAGGAACTGGTTTTTTGAAAAGATGAACAAACTATATAGACCACTAGCCAAACTATTAAAGAAGAAAAGAGAGAAGAATCAAATAGATGCAATAAAAAAATAATAAAGGGGATAAAACCACTGATCCCACAGAAATACAAACTACCATCAGAGAATACTAAAAACACCTCTATGTAAATAAACTAGAAAATCTAGAAGAAATAGATAAATTCCTGGAAACATACACCTCCCAAGTCTAAACCAAGAAGAAGTGGAATCCCTGAATAAACCAATAACGAGTTCTGAAGTTGAGGCAGTTATTAATAGCCTATCAACCAAAAAAAAGTCCAGGACCAGACGGATTTACACCTGAATTCTACCAGAGGTACAAAGAAGAACTGGTACCATTCCTTCTGAAACTCTTCCAAACAATAGAAAATAAGAGACTCCTTCCTAACTCATTTTACGAGGCCAGCATCATCCTGATACCAAAACCTGGCAGAGACACAACAACAAAAATTTCAGGACAATATCCCTGATGAACATCGATGCAAAAATCCTCAATAAAATACTGGCAAACCAAATCCAGCAGCACATCAAAAAGCTTATTCGCCATGATCAAGTCAGCTTCATACCTGCAATGCAAGGCTCGTTCAACATATACAAATCAATAATCGTAATCCATCACATAAACAGAACCAATGACAAAAACCACATGATTATCTCAATAGATACAGAAAAGAACTTTGATAAAATTCAACATACCTTCATGTTAAAAACTCTCAATATACTAGGTATTGATGGAACATATCTCAAAATAATAAGAGCTATTTATGAAAAACCCATAGCCAATATCATATCGAATCGTCAAAAGCTGCAAGCATTTCCTTTGAAAACCAGCACAAGACAAGGATGCCCTCTCTCGGCAGTCCTATTCAACGATTGTTGGAAGTTCTGGCCAGGGCAATCAGGCAAGCAAAAGAAATAAAGGACCTTCAAATAGAAAAAGAGAAAGTCAAATTGTCTCTATTTGCAGATGACATGATTCCATATTTAGAATACCCCACCGTCTCAGCCCCAAAACTCCTTAAGCTGATAAGCAACTTCAGAAGAGTCTCAGGATGCAAAATCAATGTGTGAAAATAGCAAGCATTCCTATACACCAATAATAGACATGCAGAGAGCCAAATCATGAGTGAACGCCCATTCACAATTGCTACAAAAGGATAAAATACCTAATAATACAACTTACAAAGGATATGAGGGACCTCATCAGGAACTACAAACCACTGCTCAAAGACAATAGAGGACACAAAGAAATGGAAAAAAAAATCCCATGCTCATGGATAGAGAGAATCACTATCTTGAAAATGACCATACTGCCAAAGTCATTTATAGATTCAATGCTATTCCCATGAAGCTAGCATTGACTTTCTTCACGGAATTAGAAAAAAACACTATAAATTTTGTATGGAAACCAAAAAAAGTCCGCATAGCAAGACAATCCTAAACAAAAAGAACAAAGCTGGAGTCATCAGGCTACCAGACTTCAAACTATACTACAATGCTGCGGTAACCAAAACGTCATGATACAGGTACAAAATCAGATATATAGATGAATGGAACAGATCAGAGAGCTCAGAAATACCACCATATATCTACAACCATCTGATCTTTGGCACACCTGACAAAAACAAGCAATGGGGAAAGGCTTCCCTATTTAATAAATGGTGCTGGGAAAACTGGCTAGCCATATACAGAAAACAGAATCTGGCCTCTCTTTCATATCTTATACAAAAATTAAGTCAAGATGGATTAAGGACTTAAATGTCAAGTCCCAAACCACAAAAACCCTAGAAGAAAATCTAGGCAATACCATTCAGGACACATGCATGGACAAAGAATTCATGACTAAAAACGAAAAGCAATTGCAAAAAAGCCAAAATTGACAAATGGAATCTAATTTAACTAAAGTGCTTCTGCACAGCAAAAGAAACTATCATCAGAGTGAATAGGAAACCCACAGAAAGGGAGAAAATTTTTGCAATCTACCCATCTGACAAAGGTCTAATATCCAGAATTTATAAGGAACTTAAACAAATTTATAAGAATAAAGCAACTCCACCAAAAAGTGGGCAAAGAATATGAACAGACACTTCTCAAAAGAAGACATTTATGCAGCCAAGAAATACATGAAAAAAAGCTCATAATCGCTGGTCATTAGAGAATGCAAATTAAAACCACAATGAGATACCATCTCATGACTGTCAGAATAGCATTTATGAAAAAGTCAGGAAACAATAGATGCTGGCAAGGCTGTGGAGAAAGAGGAATGCTTTTACACTGTTGGTGGGAATGTAAATTAGTACATTGTGGAAGGCAGTGTGGCAATTCTAGTATCTAGAACCAGAAATACCATTTGACCCAGCAATCCCATTACTGGGTATATACCCAAAAGATTACAAATTATTCTACCATAAAAATATATGCACATGTACGTTTACTGCAGCACTGTTTACAATAGCAAAGACTTGGAACCAACCCAAATGCCCATCAATGCTAGACTGGATAAAGAAAATGTCTCACATATATACCATGAAATACTATGCAACCATAAAAAGGATGAATTCATGTGGTTTGCAGGGACATGGACGAAGCTGGAAGCCATCATTCTCAGCAAACTAACACAGGAACAGAAAACCAGACACTGCATGTTCTCACTCATAATTGGGAGTTGAACAATGAGAATACATGGACACAGGGAGGGGAAAAACACACACCGGGACCTGTCAGGGAGTGAGTCAAGGGAAGAAAGCATTAGGACAAATACCTAAAACATGCAGGGTCTGAAACCTAATTGACGTGTTGATAGGTGCAGGAAACCACCATGGCACGTGTTTATCTATGTAACACACCTGCACGTTTTACACATGTATCCCAGAACTTAAAGTAAAATTAAAAAAAAAAAAAAAAAAAAAAAAAAAAAAAAAAAAAAAAAAGGCCTGGAACCAGAAGCCAACTTTAGACACTAGAGAAGTTTAATTACTTCTGAATTCCCCAGATAAAGAGTTTGGCCTCTGGATGGCCTTTTTGATGGTCACCAAGGGGTCTTTCCTCCCTTCATTATACTTCTACATTCCTCATATAAGTTGGTTTGTCTATGGGGCTTGCTTGATAGTCACCAGGTGATTTTTATTCTCAGTTACCTTAAAGATTACATTTAATATCCTAAATGTCTAATAATTGAATTTGAATTATTATCAACCTAGCTTCAATGACATATAAAAACTCTGCTCCTGAGACACACATAGGCTCAAAATAAAGGAAGGGAGGAAGATCTACCAAGCAAATAGAAAACAAAAAAAGGCAGGGTTTGCAATCCTAGTCTCTGATAAAACAGACTTTAAACCATCAAAGATCAAAAGAGACAAAGAAGGCCATTACATGATGGTAAAGGGATCAATTCAGCCAGAAGAGCTAACTATCCTAAATATATATGCACCCAATACAGGAACACCCAGATTCAGAAAGCAAGTCCTTAGAGACTTACAAAGAGACTTAGACTCCCATACAATAATAATGGGAGACTTAAACACCCCACTGTCAACATTAGACAGATCAATGAGACAGAAAGTTAATAAGGATATCCAGGAATTGAACTCAACTCTGCACCAAGCATACCTAAGAGACATCTGCAGAACTCTCCACCTCAAATCAACACAATATACATTCTTCTCAGGACCACATCACACTTATTCCAAAATTGACCACATAGTTGGAAGTAAAGCACTCCTCAGCAAATGGAAAAGAACAGAAATTATAACAAACTGTCTCTCAGACCACAGTGTAATCAAACTAGAACTCAGGACTAAAAACTCAATCAAAACTGCTCAACTACATGGAAACTGAACAACCTGCTCCTGAATGACTACTGGGTGCATAACAAAATGAAGACAGAAATAAAGATGTTCTTTGAAACCAATGAGAACAAAGATACAACATACCAGAATCTCTGGGACACATTTAAAGCAGTGTGTAGAGGGAAATTTATAGCACTAAATGCCCACAAGAGAAAGCAGGAAATATCTAAAATTGACACCCTAACATCACAATTAAAAGAACTAGAGAAGCAAGAGCAAATACATTCAAAAGCTATCAGAAGGTAAGAAATAACTAAGATGAGAGCAGAAATGAAAGAGATAGAGACACAAAATCCCTTCAAAAAAACAATGAATCCAGGAGCTGGTTTTTTGAAAAGATCAACAAAATTGATAGACTACTAGTGAGACTAATAAAGAAGAAAAGAGAGAAGAATCAAATAGATGCAATAAAAAATGATAAACATATCACCACCGACCCCACAGAAATACAAACTACCATCAGAGAATACTATAAACACCTCTACGCAAATAAACTAGAAAACCCAGAAGAAATGGATAAATTCCTGGACACATACACTCTCTCAAGACTAAACCAGGAAGAAGTTGAATCTCTGAATAGACCAGTAGCAGGCTCTGAAATTGAGGCAATAATTAACAGCCTACCAACCAAAAAAAGTCCAGGACCAGACTGATTCACAGCCGAATTCAACCAGAGGTACAAGGAGGAGCTGGTACCATTCCTTCTGAAATTATTCCAATCAATTGAAAAAGAGGGAATCCTCCCTAACTCATTTGATGAGGCCAACATCATCCTGATACCAAAGCCTGACAGAGACACAACAAAAATAGAGAATTTTAGACCCACATCCCTGATGAACATTGATGCAAAAATCCTCAATAAAATACTGGCAAACCAAATCCAGCAGCACATCAAAAAGCTTATCCACCATGACCAAATGGATTTCAACCCTGGGATGCAAGGCTGGTTCAACATACGCAAATCAATAAATGTAATCCTGCATATAAACAGAACCAAAGACAAAAACCACATGATTATCTCAATAGATGCAGAAAAGGCCTTTGACAAAATTCAACAGCCCTTCATGCTAAAAACTCTCAATAAACTCGGTATTGATGGAACGTATCTCAAAATAATAAGAGCTATTTATGAGAAACCCACAGCCAATATCATACTGAATGGGCAAAAACTGGAAGCATTGCCTTTGAAAACTGGCACAAGACAGGGATGCCCTCTCTCACCACTCCTATTCAACATAGTGTTGGAAGTTCCGACTAGGGCAATCAGGCAAGAGAAAGAAATAAAGGGTATTCAGTTAGGAAAAGAAGAAGTCAAATTGTCCCTGTTTGCAGATGACATGATTGTATATTTAGAAAACCCCATTGTCTCAGCCCAAAATCTCCTTAAGCTGATAAGCAACTTCAGCAAAGTCTCAGGATACAATATCAATGTGCAAAAATCACAAGCATTCCTACACACCAATAAAAGACAAACAGAGAGCCAAATAATGAATGAACTCCCATTCACAATAGCTTCAAAGAGCATTAAATACCTAGGAATCCAACTTACGAAGGATGTAAAGGACCTCTTCAAGGAGAACTACAAACCACTGCTCAGTGAAATAAAAGAGGACACAAACAAATGGAAGAACATAGCATGCTCATGGATAGGAAGAATCAATATCGTGAAAATGGCCATACTGCCCAAGGTTATTTATAGATTCAATGCCATCCCCATTAAGCTACCAATGACTTTCTTCACAGAATTGGAAAAAAACTGCTTTAAAGTTCATGTGGAACCAAAAAGGAGCCTGCATTGCCAGCACAATCCTAAGCCAAAAGAACAAAGCTGGAGGCATCACGCTACCTGACTTCAAACTATACTACAAGGCTACAGTAACCAAAACAGCATGGTACTGGTACCAAAACAGACATATAGACCAATGGAACAGAACAGAGTCCTCAGAAATAATACCACACATCTACAGCCATCTGATCTTTGACAAACCTGAGAGAAACAAGAAATGGGGAAAGGATTCCCTATTTAATAAATGGTGCTGGGAAAATTGGCTAGCCATAAGTAGAAAGCTGAAACAGAATGGGAGAAAGTGTTTGCAATCTGCTCATCTGACAAAGAGCTAATATCCAGAACCTACAAGGAACTCAAACAAATTTACAAGAAAAAAACAAACAACCCCATCAAAAAGTGGGCAAAGGATATAAACAGACACTTCTCAAAAGAAGAGATTTATGCAGCCAACAGACACATGAAAAAAATGCTCATCATCACTCATCATCAAATAAATGCAAATTAAAACCACAACGAGATACCATCTCACACCAGTTAGAATGGCAATAATTAAAAAGTCAGGAAACAGGGCTGGGCGTGGTGGCTCAAGCCTGTAATCCCAGAACTTTGGGAGGCCGAGATGGGCGGATCACGAGGTCAGGAGATTGAGACCATCCTGGCTAACACGGTGAAACCCTGTCTCTACTAAAAAATACAAAAAACTAGCCAGGCAAGGTGGCGGGCGCCTGTAGTCCCAGCTACTTGGGAGGCTGAGGCAGGAGAATGGTGTAAACCCGGGAGGCAGAGCTTGCAGTGAGCTGAGATCCGGCCACTGCACTCCAGCCTGGGTGACAGAGCGAGACTCCGTATCAAAAAAAAAAAAAACAGTCAGGAAACAAGAGATGCTGGAGAGGATGTGGAGAAATAGGAACACTTTTACATTGTTGGTGGGACTGTAAGCTAGTTCAACCATTGTGGAAAACAGTGTGGCGATTCCTCAAGGATCTAGAACTAGAAATACCATTTGACCCAGCCATCCCATTACTGGGTATATACCCAAAGGATTATAAATCATGCTGCTATAAAGACACATGCACACGTATGTTTATGGTGGCACTATTCACAATAGCAAAGACTTGGAATCAACCCAAATGTCCATCAGTGACAGACTGGATTAAGAAAATGTGGCACATATACACCACGGAATACTATGCAGCCATGAAAAGGGATGAGTTCGTGTCCTTTGTAGGTACATGGATGCAGCTGGAAACCATCTTTCTCAGCAGACTGTCACAAGAACAGAAAACCAAACACCGCATGTTCTCACTCATAGGTGGAATTGAAGAATGAGATCACTTGGACACAGGAAGAGGAACATCACACATTGAGCCTATTGTGGGGAGTGGGGATGGGGGAGGGATAGCATTAGGAGATATACCTAATGTAAAAGATGAGTTAATGGGTGCAGCACACCAATATGGCATATGTATACATATGTAACAAATCTGCACATTGTGCACATGTACCCTAGAACTTAAAGTATAATAATAATAAAAAAATCCTGCTCCTGTAAATCTCTGCCCCCTCCTTATGTTATTGCCACAGATTATGTATTTAAACATTTGTGCCCATTAATATAGGTCTATAATTGTTTTATATACTTTAAATTATGTAGGTAATAAGAAGAGAAGTTACAATTCAAAGGTAAAACAATACTGCCTTTTATATTTACTTGTGTTGTTACTTTTATCAGTTTGTTTTAAATATTGTTTTAACTTATTGCTTAATGTCCTTTTATTTCAGCTTCAAGAACTCATTTTAATTTTTTTTTTTTTTTTTTTTTGTATGACAGTCCCACTAGTGGTGAACTTTCTCATGCATTGTTAATCTGGGAAAGTCTTAATTTCATTTTTTTAAAGATAATTTTGTTGAATATTTCCTTTTCTTGACAGTTTTTTCTTTTTCTTTTTGAAATTTAAAGAAAAAGTTTATTGACAATCTGAAAGACAATTTCTAAAAGATTTACTTTTCCAGAAGCTGTAGCTACACAATGCAGTGTTTATTATGTTAAAATGTGCATTAGACACAAATACAAAAATCATGAAACAAGCCACAATTCTTCAAAAATCTGACCAAAGATGAAAAGCCTAAGGAACAACATGGATGACTTAAAAAAGATGAGCTCTTTACTTTAGGCTCGATACAAAAAGAAGAACAAATGGATGAGTGTGTTAGTTATTAAACTGAATTGAATCTTTGATTCTAAGACTTAGAGCATTGTGTCATATAACATTAGCATGGTATAAAAGTGCATGATATTAAAGGAATAGAACCACTGACACTCAGAAGGAGCTTTGTCAATTAAGCAATTAAACACTCTACAGCATGCCGCTCAGTTGTCCATTATTTAATAAACAGGTAGCAACTTTATAACAAAAATGGTAAGAAAACACAACAGGAGTTATATGCTTTTTTATTTTCTTGGTTTAAAATAAAAAAGAAAACAATAATCAATTCTGTTATACCTATCTTCAATGTATATAACTCATAAAAGAGAAGGACTAAAAACAAAAAATATCTTTACAGATATCCAACTATATAGAGAGTGTTATCACCTCTCACACATGTTTTGATGATACTCAGGAGGAATCACGTCACAATTACTGACAGTAAACAAAGTTGCAGAATATTTTTCCAGGTTTTTTAGGAATTATCATAAAGATTCATTAATTAAGCAAGATTATTCTCATCCAGGGTGTATAATCCAAAGTTCCTCCCATTTGTCAAATGATCTCTCTAGCTGTGGTGCTCCATACATCTGGGACATGGGTGTACCAGGGTGATCTAGGATTTCAGCATACTGTGGTCTCTCAAATTTGTAGAGTAGCTGATTGACAAACATTGCATTGAGGTACAGGAATACCTTGTTTTATTGCACTTTGCATTACTGCAGTTCTCAGATATTGCATTTTTTTTTTTTTTTAATAAATGGACAGTTTCTGGTAACTCTGCATTGAGCAAATCTGGTATCATTTACCAACACCATGTGCTCACTTTGTGTCTGTTATACTTTGATAATTCTTGCAACATTTTAAACTTTTTAATCATTATTATGTGTGTTCTAGTGATCTATGATTAATGATCTTCAATATTACCATTGTATTTGTCTGGAGGCACACAAACTGCACCCATAAATGATGGAAAACTTAATCAATAACGTTGTGTGCATTCTGATTGCTCCACTAATGGGCTGTTCCTCCATCACTCTCACTCTCCTCAGGTCTCCTTATTCTCTGAGACACAATATTGAAATCAGGCCAATTAACAACCCTGTAATGGCCTCTAAATGTTCTGTAATGGCCTCTAAATGTTCAAGTGAACAGAAGAGTCACATCTCTCTCATTTTAAATCAAAAGCTAGAAATGATTAAGTTTAGTGAAAAGGCATGTAGAAATCCAAGAGAGGATGAAAGCTAGGCCTCTTGTGCCCAACAGCCAAAGTGTGAATGCCAAAAAATGTTTTTGAAGGAAATTAAAAGTGTGATTCCAGTGAATTTATAAGTGACAAGAAAGTTGAACATCCTTATTACTGATAAGGAGAGAGTTTTAGTAGTCATAATAGAATATTAAACCAGCCATGACATACCCTCTAGCCAAAGTCTAATTCAGAGCAAGGCCCTAACTGTATTCAATTCTATGAAGGTTGAGAGAGATGAGAAAGTTGTAGAAAAAAGTTTGCAGCTAGAAAAAGTTGGCTCATGTGGCTTAAGGGAAAAAGTGGTCTTCATAATATAAAACTACATGGTGAAGCAGGAAGTGCTGATGTAGAAGCTGCATCAAGTTATCGGGAAGATTTAGCTAAAATAACCGATGAAGATGGCTATACTACAAAGATTTTCAATGTAGATAAAACAGCCTTATATTAGGAGAATAGAATATATAGAACTTTCATAACTAGAGTGGAGAGGTCAATGCCGGGCTTTAAAATTTCCAGTGATAGGCTGACTCTTTTATTAGGGGCTAATGCAGCTGGTGACTTTAAATTGAAGTCAATGCTCATTTGATATTTTAAAAAGTCCCAGGGATCTTAAGAATTTGCTAAATCTACTCTGCCTGTGCCCTAGAACAACAGAACCCAGATGACCGCACATCTATTTATGGCATGCTTAACTGAGAATTTTAAGCTCACTGTCAAGACCTATAGCTCATTAAAAAGTTTATTTCAATGTATTATTGTTCATTGACAATGCACCTGGTTACCCAAGAGCTCTAATGGAGATGAACAAGGAGAGTAATGTTGTTTTCATGGCTGCTAACACAATATCCATTCTGCAGCCCATGGATTAAGGAGTTATTTTGACTTTAAATGTAAATCTTGTTATTTAAGAAATACATTTCATAAGGCTATAGCTGCCACAGATTGTAATTCCTTTGATCAATCTGTACAAAGTACTTTGAAAACTATCTGGAAGGATTCATAATTCCAGATGTGACTACACATTTGTGATTCATGGGAGGAGATTAAAATATTAACATTAAGCTTGGAAAAAGTTTATCCCAATCCTCCTAGATAATTTTGAGGGGTTCAAGACTTCAGTGAAGAAAGTAATTGCAAATGTGATGAAAACAGCAAGATAGGATTAGAAGAGGCACCTGAAGATGTGACTGAATTTCTGCAACAATATGATAAAACTTGTATGGATGAGAAGTTGATTTCTATGTATGAGCAAAGTAAGTTGTTTATTGAGATGGAATCTACTCCTGGTGAAAATACTGTAAATTATTGACATGAAAACAAAGGATTTTAATTATTAGATAAGTTTAGTTAGTAAGGTAGTGGTGGGATTTGAGAAGATTGACTCCAGTTTTGAAATAAGTTCTAATGGGTAAAATGCTATCCAACAACATTACATACTACAGAGAAATCTTTTAGAAAAGAAAGAGTCAACCAATGTTGCAAACCTCTTTATTGTCTTATTTTAAGAAACTACCATGACCACTCCAACCTTCAGCAACCACCTCCCTGATCAGTCAGCAGCCATCAACATGAAACAAGACCCTCCACCAGCAAAATATTGTGACTTGTTGGAGGCTTATATTACCATTAGCATTTTAATAATACATTAATTTTAAATTAAGGTATGCAATTTTTTGGATATAATGCCATAGCACACTTAATAAACAACAGTATAGTGTAAACATAATATCTCTTGTATGCACTAAAGAACCACAAAATTTGCATGACTAATTTGTTTTGCAATATTTACCTTATCGCAGTAGTCTGTATGTGAACTCAGACTGTCTTTGAGGTATGCCTGTATTATTTCCTGCCACAATTTATTAACAACATACTCCTTGCTAAACATGGAATTGAAAGAATGATACCTGCTACCACAAAAACACACTTGTAGCACACAGGCACTGTAAAGCAACTATGCAATTAGGTCTACATAATAACCAGCTAACAACATAATGACAAAATCAAAATCACACATAATAATAACCTTAAATGGAAATGGACTAAACACACCATTCAAAAGACACAAAGTGGCAAGCTGGATCAAAGTCAACACTCAACAATTTTCTCTCTTCAACTGACCAGTCTCACATGTAATGACACCCACAGGCTCAAAGTAAAGAATGGAGAAAGATCTACCATGCAAATGGAAAACAAAAAAATGTAAGAGTTACTATTCTTATGTCAGATAAAACAGATTTTAAACCAACAACAATCAAAAAGGACAATAAAAGGCATCCCATAAGGATAGGGTGTACAATTCAACAACAACACTTAACAATCCTAAATATGTGCACCCTACATTGAAGCATTGAAGTTCTTCTTAGCATATGAAAAGACTTAACAACACAAGAATAGTGGGAGACTTCAACACCATACTGACAGCATTAGACAGATAACTGAGGCAGAAAACTAACAAAGAAACTTTAGACTCAAGCTCAACACTTGACAAATTAGACCTATAGACATTTATAGAACACTCTACCAAACAACCACAAAATATACATTTTTCTCTTCTACACATGGAGCACACTCTAGGATTGGCCACATGCTTGGTCATAAAGCAAGTCTCAATAAACTCAAAAAAAGTTGAAATTATAACAAGTACACTAGTAAACGATAGTGCAATAAACACAGAAATCAATATCAAGAAGATCTCTCAAAAGTATAGAAATACATGGAAATTAAACAACTTGCTCCTGAATAACTCGTGGGCAAGCACAAAAGTTAAGACAGAGTCAGGTAATCCTTTGAAATTAATAAAAATATGGAAACAATTGACAAAAATCTCTAGGATGAAGCTAAATAAAAAATTAAGAGTGCTAAGAGGAAAGTTTATACCCCTAAATGCCTTCATCAAGTAGTTAGAAGGATCTGAAATTAACAACCTAACGTTGCATCTAAAGGAACTAGAAGAGAAAGAACAAAGCAACCTCAAAGCTAGCAGAAGAAAATAAATAACTCAAATTAGATAAGAACTTAATAAAATTGAAGTGCAAAAATTCACACAAAGAATCAATGAAAGCAAGACTTACTTTCTCAAATAAACAAGATTGACATACCACTAGTGAGACTGATAAGGAAAAAAAAAGATCCAAATATGTATAATCAGAACTGACATAGATGACATTACAACTGACCCTACAATAATACAAAAATCTTCAGGGAATACTATGGACAACCCTATGCACAGAAATTAGAAAATCCAAATAAAACAGAGAAATTATTGGAATCACACAATCTCTTAACATTGAATCAAAAGAGATTGAAACCCTGAATACACCAATTTTGAGCTCTGAATTGAATCAGTAATAAAAAATAAACAACCAAAAAAGCCCTGGACTAGGTGGATTCATAGCTGAATTCTACCAGATGTATAAAAAAAGAACTGGTACAATCCTACTAAAACTATTCTAAAAAATTGAGGAGGAAGGACTCTACCTTAACTCACTCTATGAAGCCAGCATAATCCTACTACCAAAATCTGGCAGAGACACGATTAAAAAAGAAAACTTCAAGCCAATATCTCTGATTAACATAGTTGCAAAAATTTTCAACAAAATACTGGTAAGCTGAATTCACCAGAACATCAAAAAGTTAATTCATCATGATCAAGTATGCTTTATTCCCAAGATGCAGGACTTGTTCAACACACACAAAATAATAATTGTGATTCACCACATAGAATTAAAAGCAAAATGATACTATCATCTTAATACATGAAGAAAAAGCTTTCAATGAAATCCAACATCCTTTTACGATTTAAAAAACCCTCAACATACTAGGCATTGAAGGAACATAGCTCAAAATAATAACAGCCATCTATGACAGCCCCACAGCCAACATCATACTAAATTGGTAAAACTGGAATCATTTCCCTTGAGAACAGAAACAGGTCAAGGATGCCCACTCTCACCACTCCTATTCAAAATATTACTGGAAGTCCTAGCCAGAGCAATCAGGCAAGAGAAAGAAATAAAAGGCAGCTGAGTAGAAAAAGAAGAAATCAAAATATGTCTCTTCACTGACAATATGATTCTATACTTAGAAAACCCTAAGAACTTTGTCAAAAGGCTACTGGATTTGGTAAAACGATTTTAGAAAGGTTTCAGGATACTAAACAATGTACAAAAATTAGTAGCATTTCTATACACCAATAACATCCAGGCTGAGACTCTAATCAAATGCACAATCCAATTTACATTAACTCCAAAGAAAATGAAATACTTAGGATTACAGCTAACCAAAGAGATGAAAGATCTCTACAAAGAGAACTCAAAACACTCCTGAAAGAAATCAGAGGCAACACAAATAAAGGGGAAACCATTCTATGCTCATGAATTAAAAGAATAAATATCATTAAAATGGCCATGCAGTCCAAGGCATTGCAGATTCAAAACTATTTCTGTCAAACTACCAATGTCATTCTGCACAGAATTAGATAAATTATTCTAAAATTCATACAAAACCAGAAGAGAGTCAAAATAGCCAAAGCAATCCTAAGCGGGGCGGGGGGAGAGGGGGACAAAGCTGGAGGCATCACACTACCCAAATTCTAACTATAGTATAAGGCTTCCACTGTAAGCAACAGTGGAAGCACAACTGTTGCTTCCACTGTAAGCGGCAGTGGAACACAACACAGAACAGAATTCTGTTGGTGACCATGGTGGAAACATTTACATTATCTCTGGCCAGAGGGGAATCCTCTACCTTAGTGGTATAAACCTGAGTTCTGTATAGCTCCACCACTGGCTAACTAAAATGATCTGAGGTCCTGAAAAACTGGAAAAGCAGTCAGGCCACAAGAACTTCAGACATTGTCAGCTCTGGATGCTGAACTGGGCTTAGAGTCAGCGAACTTGGGATGCATGTGACTCAGTGTGACAACAGCTATCATGGCCAAAGGAATGCTGACATCACCTCTATCCCAAATCCAGCCAGTGCAACTCAGAGAGAGACTCCTTCCACTTTTGGAAAGGAGAAGAAAGAGTAATGATAATTTTGTAACTTGGATACCTGCGCAGCCACTGTAAAATAAAGCACTAAGCAGATACGTGAATCCCTGGATTCTAGCCCCTTCCTCCTGAATGACATTTCTAGACTGACCCTGACTCAGAAAGAAACCTGTTGTGCTGGAGAGAAGTACCTGGTCCTGGCAGGATTCACCATCTACTGATTAAAGTGACCTAGGGCCCTGAAATAAACATCAGTGGTAGTCAAGCAATACTAACCACAGGCCTTGGATGAAACTCAATAGTGTGCTGGCTTAATGCGTATCTCAACATAGTCCCAACTGTGGTGCCCATGGGAGTGCTTGCATTACCTCTCTCCCAGCTACAGGCAACCTAGCATGGAGACAGAGACTCCTTCTATTTGAGGAAGCATGGAAAAAGAGAATGAGAAAATCTGCCTGGTGGTAAGAGTCTGCAAGAGTAGCCTCATTACTGGGCTTGGGGCTTCCCCTAGTGCAGAATGATTGCAGTGACCAAAAACTTAGATCAAAACACCTAATTTTTTTATAATACTTGGAAAACCTTCTCAAAAAGAATGGGTACAAACAAGCCCAGACTGTGAAGATTAAAATAAATATCTAACTCTTCAATGCTCAGTCACTGGCAAACATCAAGGAAAACATGACATCACCAAATGAACTAAATAAGGCACTGTAACCAATCCTGGAGTTACAGAGATATGTGACTTTTCAGATGGAGAATTCAAAAACAGCTGTTTTGAGGAAGCTCAAGAAACTTCAAGAAAACACAGAGAATGAATTCAGAATCCTATACGAGAAATTTAACAGATGAAATAATTAAAAATTAAGCAGAAATATTGGAGTTCAAAGACTGAATTGACAAACCGAAAAATTCAACAGAGCGTTTCAATGACAGAATTGATCAAGCAGAAAAAATAATTAGTGAGTTTAAAGCTGGCTATATGAAAATACGCAGAAGAGAAAAATGAATAAAAAAGGAATAAAGCATGCCTATAAGAAAATATCTTCAAAAGGGAAAAATCTAAGAGTTATTGACCTTAAAGAAAAGATAGAGAAAGATTGGGGTAGAAAATTTACTCAAAAAAAAAAAATTAACAGAGAACTTTCTAACAGACAGAATGATATCAATATTTCATATACAAGAAGCTTAGGGAATACCAAGAAGATTTAACTCAAATAAGACTACCTTAAGGCATGTAATAATCAAACTTGCAAAGGTCAAGGATAAAGAAGAGATCCTAAAAGCAGCAAGATAAAAAAAAAAAAAAAAAAAACATATAAAAGAGTTCCAATACATCTGGCAGTATACTCTTCAGGGATAATCCTATAGGCCAGGGAGAGAGTAGCATGATATACTCACAGTGCTGAAGAAAAAAAACCTCCCAATCTAGAATATCATAATCAGTGAAAATATTCTGCAAACATCATGGAGAAATAAACACTTTTCCAGGCAAATTAAAGCTGAGGAATTTTATCAACACAAGACCTGCCCTACAAGAAATGCTAAAGGGAGTCCTGCAATCTGAAAGAAAAGGATGTTAATAAGCAATAAGAAATCATCTGAAGGTACAAAACTCACTGGTAACAGCAAGTGCACAGGCAAACGTGGAATACTCTAACATTGTAATTGTAGTGTGAAAATCACCCATATCTTTAGTAGGAAGACAAAAAGAAGAACTTATCAAAAATAATAACTACACCAACCTTTTCAGAGATAGTATGAAACAATATAAATTAATACAATACAAAGTTCTAATATGGGGAGGTAATGGAGTTAAAATCTAAAGTATTTATTAGTTTTCTCTTTGCTTATATGGTTGATTTTTGTAACAGAGTTGAGTTGTCATCAGTCCAAAATAATTGGTTATAAGAGGTTATTTGTAAGCCTTATGGTTACATCAAATGAAAGCTACAACAGATACACAAAAAATAAAAAGCAAGAAATTAAAACACATTACTGGGGGAAAATCACTGTTTTTTTGTTTTTTTGTTTTTTGTTTCTTGTTTTTTTTTTTTTGTGAGATGGAGTCTCAATCTGTAACCCAGGCTGGAGTGCAGTGGTGCAATCTCGGCTCACTGCAAGCTCCACCTCCCGGGTTCACGCCATTCTCCTACCTCAGCCTCCGGAGTAGCTGGGACTACAGGTGCCAGCCACCACACCCAGTTAATTTTTTGTATTTTTAGTAGAGATGGAGTTTCACGTGTTAGGATGGTCTCGATCTCCTGACCTCATGATCCTCCTGCCTCGGCCTCCCAAAGTGCTGGGATTACAGGCGTGAGCCACCGCACCCAGCCAGAAAAATCACTTTTACATAAAAGAAGATAAGAGGGAAGACAGAGAGGACCACAGAACACCAGAAATCAAGTAACAAAATGGCAGTAGTATGTCCTAACTTATCAATAATTGCATTAAATTACACTTTAACTCCATCCCTTCCCCATTTTTGAACGTTTTATTGTTTCTATTTATATTTTTTTATACTACCTGACTCTTAAAAAGTTGGTGTAGCTATTATTTTTGATAGGTTTTTCTTTCTGTCTTCCTACTAAAGATATGAGTGATGGACACACTACAAAAACAGTTTTAGAGTATTCTCCATTTTTCTGTTTAATTATTGTTACCAGTAAATTTAAGTAAACTAAAATCTCCAATCAAAAGACCAAGAGTGACTGAATGAATTAAAAAAACAAGACCCAAGTATACGATGCCCACAAGAAACTCACTTCACCTATAAAGACATACACAGGCTGAAAATAAAAGGATTAAAAAAGACATTCCATGCAAGTGGAAACCAAAAAAGAGCAAGACTAACTACTTATATCAGATAAAATAGACTTTAGGACAAAAACTATAAAGTGACAAAGATGGGCATTATAAAATGATACAAAGGTCAATGTAGCAAAAGGATAAAACAATCATAAATATATGTGCTTAACACTGGAGTACCCAGATACATAAAGCAAATATTATTAGAACAAAAGAGAGAGAGACAGACCTCAATACAGTACCCAGAGACCACCATTTTTCACACTCACCATTGGACAGAACATGCAGACAGAAAATCAACAAAAAATTGGACTCAATCTGCACTACAAATCTAATAGACCCAATGCATATTTACAGAACATTTCATCTAATAGCTGCAAAATCTACATTCTTCTCCTAAGCACATGAATCATTTTCAAGGATAGACCTTATGTTAAGACACAAAACAAGTTTTATAAAATTCAAAAGCATGTAAATTATATCAAGTATATTATCTGACCACAATGGAATGAAACTAAAAAATCAATAACAGAAAGAACTTTGGAAACTATCAAAACACATGAAAATTAAACAATATGCTCCTGAATGATCAGTGGATCAATGAAGAAATTTAAAAGGAAATTAAAAAATTTCTTGAAACAAGTGATAATGGAAACAAAATATACCAAAACCTGTGAGATACAGTGAAAGTTGTACTAAGAGGAAAACTAGTGACAATAAGCAACTATGTCAATAAAGTAGAAAATCTTCAAATAAAAAGCCTACTTATGCATCTTAAAAAATTAGGAAAGCAAGAGCAAACCAAACCCAAGATTAATAGAAGAAAAATAAAGATCAGAACAAAAAGAAATAAAATTTTTAAAAATACAGTCAACAAAATAAAAGGTTATTTTTTGAAGAGATAAATAAAATTGACAGACCCTTAGCCAGACTAAGAAAATAGAGAAGACCCAGATAAATTAAATCAGAGATGAAAAAGGAAACTTTAAAACTGATACCACAGAAATTCCAAGGATCATTGGAGACTACATGGCAATAAATTGGAAAACTTAGAAGAAATGGATATATTCCAAGACATACAACTTACCAAGATTGAACCATGAAGAAATTCAAAACCTGAGTAGATCAATAACAAGTAACAATATTGAATCCATAATAAAAAGTATATCAAAGAAAAGCCCAGGTCCCAATGACTTCACTGATGAATTCAATCAAACTGTTAAAGAACTAATGCCAATCTTATTCAAACTATTATGAAGCATTAAGGAGAAAGGAATAATTCCAAAATGGCTCGGAAAGGCAAATATTACTCTGATACCAAAATCAGACAAACACGCAAGCAAACCAAAGCACAGGCCAATATTCCTGATGAGTATTGATGCAAATATGCTCAACAAAATACTAACAAGTCATATTCAACAATACATTAAAAAGATTATTCATTATGACAAGGGATACAAGGATGGTTCAACATACACAAACAATCAATATGATACATCACATCAATTGAGGACCAAATAAGAATAAAAGACCAAAACCATATAATCATTTCAACAGATGGCTGAAAAAGCATTTGATAAAATTTGACATCCATTAATAACTACTCTCAAAAACTGGATATAGAAAGAATAGAGCTCATCATGATAAATGCCATAAGTGACAGACCTATAGCTAGTATCAAACTGAATGGGGAAAAGCTGAAAGCCTTCCCCCTAAGACCTGAAAGAAGAAAAGGATGCCTACTTACACAACTGTTATTCCACATAGTACTAAAATTCCTAGCTAGAGCAATTAGAAAAGAGAAATAAGTAAAATGCATCCAAATTGGAAAGGAAGAAGTCAAATTATCTTTACTTTTAGAAATGTAAACTTATATCTGGGTAAACCTAAATGCTTCACCAAAAAATTATTTGAACTGATAAACAAATTTGGTAATGTTGTAGGCCACAAAATCAACATACAAAAATCAGTAACATTTCTATATGCCAAGAATCAACCAGCTGAAAAAGAAATAAAAGACTAATCCCATTTATGATAGCCACACATAAAATTAAATGTCTAAGAATTAACCAAAGAAGTGAAAGATCTCTATAATAAAAACTGTGAAACATTGGTGAAAGACATTGAAGACATCAAAAAAATGGAAATACACTCCATATTCATAGATTGAAAAAATCAATGTTGTTTAAATGTCCATACTACCCAAAGAAATCTGCAGATTCAATGCAATTCCTATGAAAATCCCAATTACATTCCTCACAGAAATACAAAAAGCAATTCTAAAATTTATATGGAACAACAGACCCAGAATAGCCAAAGCTATCCTAAACAAAAAGAACAAAACTAGATAAATCACATTAACTGATGACTTTAAATTATACTACAGAGGTATAGCAATGAAAACCGAATGGTACTGTCATGAAAGCATACACATAGACCAATAAAACAGAACAGATAATCCAGAAATAAATTCACACATCTACAGAAAACTCCTTTTTGACAAAGATGCCAAAAACATACACTGGGGAAAGAATAGTCTCTTCAGTAAGTTGTACTGGAAAAACTGAATACCCATATGCAGAAGAATGAAACTAGACTCTTGTCTTTCACCATATACAGAAATGAAACCAAAAGGGATTAAAGACTTAAATCTAAGACATGAAACATTGAGAAAACTCTCCAGAATATTTATCTGGACAGCAATTTCTTGAGTAAGACCTCAAACACACAGGCAACAAAAGCAAAAATCAACAAATGGGATCACTTCAAGCTAAAAAACTTCTGCACAGCAAACAAAACAATGAAAACAGTGAAGAGCTCACCCACAGATTGGAAGAAAATATTTGCAATCTAACCATCTGACAAGGGATTAAGAACCAGAAATTAACAGGAGCTCAAACAACTTGACAGAAAAAAATAAATAATCCAATTTTAAAAACAGGCAAAAGACCTGAATAGACATTTCTGAAAAGAAGACATACAAATTGCCAGCAAGTATATGGAAAAATACTCAACATCATTAATCATCTGATAAGTGCAAATCAAAACTACAATAAGATGTCATCTCACCCCAGTAAAAACAACTTTTATCCAAAAGACAGGCAATAATGAATGCTGGTGAGGATGTGGAGAAAGGGGAACCTTTGTACACTGTTAAGAATGTAAATTGATCTAGTTACTATGGAGAACTGTATGGAGGTTCCTAAAAAAACAAAAAATGGACCTATTATAAAATTGATGAAGCCATCTCACTCCTAGGTATATATCTGAAAGAAAGGAAATAACGATATTGAAGAGGTAACTGTACTCCCATGTTTATTGCAGTACTATTCACAATAGCCATGATTTGGAAGCTACCTAAGTGTCCATCAGCAGATGAATGGATAAGGAAAATGTGATACATACACACAAGGGAATATTATTCAGTTATAAAACAGCAATAAAATCCTGTCATTTGCAACAACATGGATGGAATTGCAGGCAATTATGTTAAGTGAAATAAGCCAGGCAGAGAAAGAAAAACTTCACATATTCTCACTCATATGTGGGAATTAAACATTAAAACAATTGAACTCATGCACATAGTAGAATGATTGTTATCAGAAGCTAGAAAAGGTACTGGGCAGGGTGGAGATGCATATTAGAGAGAGGGGGACATATATTGATTGATAATGTGTGCAAAAATATAGGTCAACAGAATGACCTATATCTAGTATTTGATAGCACAACAGGATGACTGTAGTCAACAATAATTTATTTTTTATATATATATATATATGCACAATTTTTTTTTATATGGAGTCTCGATCTGTCACCCAGGCTGGAGTGCAGTGGCACGATCTCAGCTCACTGCAAGCTCCACCTCCCAGTTTCATGCCATTCTCCTGCCTCAGCCTCCTGAGTAGCTGGGACTACAAGCACCCCGCCACCATGCCTGGCTAATTTTTTGTATTTTTAGTAGAGACGGGGTTTCACCATGTTAGCCAGGATAGTCTTGATCTCCTGACCTTGTGATCCGCCCGCCTAGGCCTGCCAAAGTGCTGGGATTACACGCGTGAGCCACTGCACTCTGCCTTTATTGTGTATTTTAAAATATCTAAAAACATGAAATTGCAAGATTCTTAACACAGAGAACTGTTAAATGCTTGAGGGGATGGATGCCCCAATTATTCTGATATGACTAAGACACATTGTATGCCTGTATTATAACATCTCATGTACCCTGTGAATATATACACCTATTATGTACCCATATTAATTAAAAATAAAAATAAATTTTAAATAGTTTAAATAATACATTTTATGTTATGTATATTTTGTCACAATAGAAAAAGAAGGACTACCAGCTCAACGTCCTGGGGCCAATTTTTGACAGGTTTTGTTTCTTTCAACAGTTTGAAAGTGTCATTCCACTCCTTTCTGGCCTCCATGGTTTTCAATGAGGAATCTGCTATTCATTTTATTGAAGATCTCTTAGTTGTGACAAGTTGCTTCTATCTTGCTGCTTTCAAGATTCTCTATTAGCCATTGACATTCAATAGTTTCATTATAATGTGTTTCAATGTGGACCTCTTTGACTTTCTCCTACTTGAAATTCATTGAGCTTCACAGATATATTCATGTCTACAATTAAAATTGAGACCTTTTTTGCCATTATTTTTCAAAATATTATGTATTCAAATATTCTTTTTCATTGTTTTGCTCTATTTTCTCCTTTTGGTATTCCCATAATGTGTATGTTGTTAAACTTCATGATGTGTCATAGGACCCTCAGGTTCTGTTCATTTTCTTCTTCATTCTTTTATATTCTGTAGACTGGATAATGTCAATATATAGACTAGATACTATCATTTCATAGACTGGATAATGACCAGTTCCATAGACTAGATAATGTCAAAAGACCTATCTTCCAGTTCACATTTTTTTTTTCATTTTAGTTATTGTACTTCTGAACTCCAGAATTTCTGATTAGTTCGTTTGTAAATCTCTATTCTTTATTGTTACTCTTGATTTGTTCATGTGTAATTCTGTCTTTCCTTTAGATTTTTTTCTGTGATTTTCTTTTCTCCTTGAGCAAATTTAAGATAGTGGATTTAGAATTCTTGTTTATTATGTCCTATGTCTGTGCTTCTTCAGGGACAGTGTCTGTTAATTTGTTCTTTCAATGGGTCATACTTCCTTGTTTATGCTTCCATTATTTGGCAATTTTGTTGAAAACTGAACATTTTGAATATTACATCGTAGTAACTCTGGTAGTCTGATTCTTATTCCTCTTCTCAGTTTATGTTGCATGCAGTCACTGTAACTGTTTGTTTGATACTTTTTAAAACTATTTTTGTAAAGTCTACATTTATCTGTCATATGTGATCTAGGAAGTCTCTGTTCCTTTAAGTGTGTCTGCTAGAGTTCTGACAGAGGTTTCTCTGAACAGAAGAAGAGTGGGCAAGAAAGGGGAAAGAGAGAAAGAAAGAAAATGAGAGAGAGAGAGAGAGAGAAAGAGAGAGAAGGAGCGAGAAAGGGAGAAAGATAAAGAAAAAACCCCTCTCTTAGTCTTTAGAGTTTGGCTCTGTATTACAGCAGTGCTTGAATGCTGGGAACTAAAATTATAAAGTAGAGCTTAGTGTTGGAAAACAGGAGCAGACTGAAGTCTGCTTCCTTGTGAAGAAAGATTGCAGCAACCTTGGCTTAGTCTTCACTCTCTGCTTGCATTGAGCCTAGAGGTTAGCCAGAAGTGAAAACTTAACATCTTCTTAAGTCTTTTATGAACTTGAATCCTCCCTTGATCATTTGTGTCACTTTTTAAATTTCCCAGTACACACAAGCAATTTTAAATGTCCTAATTTCCCAAAGAAGCTCTCTTCCATGTTTTTCTTTCCAGGCTTTTGTCATTCTATTGTTATGTGTCAACCATAAATGTTTGCTCCAGGCAGCTTCAGTTATTTGTTAATGTCACAATGTTTTTGAGGAGTACCCATCACTTTTCAGATCTGAGTAAGTTCCGAATTAAGCAAAATATAGACAAGTGCTTTGCATCAGTCCTTCAGGTATCCTCCAAACAGGTTAGAACAAACAAAGTTCTTTGCAAATAGGATTGTTTTTGTTCCCTCCAGAACAAGGCATCAAAGTTCCACACTGGTAACATGAGCCTCCATTTTTAAGATTGTCACTGAGCTGGCAGGGGGGTGAGGCAAAAGACAAGTAAAAATGTCACAAAGCTTTCCTATTGCCTTTAAGTTGCACTTTTCTTGATTCAGCATTTACTTGGCTGCTGGAAACCTTTGACTGTTCTCCAGAGCTCTGATCATGTTGATTCTAACAGGTTTTGATTAATTTTTTGATGTTTTTGTGAAGGGAAGGGCCCTTGAAGCTGCCTACTTTGCCATTTTGCTGACACTGCTCTAAGAGTGATTTCTTTTTTACTAAACATTTTATGGAAATGATCAAAGGTGGTGATCAGTTTTGGTTGGAAGGGCCCTTGTAAAGGCTCTGTATTCATTTGCTGTGGCTGCCATGACAAATTACGATAAACTTGGTGGCTTAAGAAAACATACATTTATATTCTCATAGTTCTGGAAGTCAGAAGTTCAAAATCAAGGTATTAGTAAGACTACTCCTTATAGATGCTCTCAGGGAAAATTTGCTCCTGGTCTCTTCCAGTTTCTCTTGGTTCCAGGCATTACTTGGCTTTTGATCACATCACTCCAATATGTGCCTTCATGTTTACATTGCTTCCTTTTCCTCTTCTGTTTTAAATATCTTTCTGCCACTATCTTATAAGTATACATGATTGTATTTAGGGTCAACCCAGGCAATCCAGGATAAGATTCTCCTCTCAAGTTCCTTAACCTAATCATATCTTTTATCACAAGAGATAATATGTAGTCTTTTGTCATATTCAGAGGTTATGTGGATTAAGATATGGACATGTCTTTGGGGAAACCACAATTTGGCTCATTACAGGCTCCATTTTACATCCACTTTTCTTTTGTCAGGCAAGCAGAGACTGTGATAGAAAAAGAAAAAGGATAATTTTCCCCATTTTTCCTAAAAGGGGTTTGAATTGCTTCTTCCCTTATCTACAGGGAAGAATCAAATATGTGTGCTTAAGTACAACTAAAGGCAAACTTCTAAAGTCCAAGTAATTTGAATTTATTGTTCTATGGTATATTTGTCCTGTCTTGGGGGTTTATTCCTATTTGGGGGGACATTTTCATGTGATCCATTTAGAGCAGACCTTTGTAAGGCTTTTCTGGTTTGAAAGGGATTAGAGAAATAACTTATAGCAGCTTGAGTGCATTTCTTTTTCAGAGACATTTGTTTTTTAATTAAAGATCCACAAACGTAGAATTTTGGAAATTGGTGAGATTAAACTCAAGATTCACATTTTATAGATGGAGACACTGGGACTCTGAAAGAGTAGGCCCACATAGTAAACTCTAGAAGGAAGAAAAACTCTTTGAGACCAAAGGGTGACTCTCCCAACAGTGATACTATAAGCCCTGGGAAGCCAGGAAGGGAGGGGTGTGTGTGTGTGTGTGTGTGTGTGTGTGTGTGTGTGTGTGTGTGTTTTACTTTGTGTGAGTGGTGGGGAAGTGGGAAAGCATATAGAGTCTTCTCAAAATGTCATGTAGAAATTAGAGCTAAAATAAACCCTTAAAGCCAAGTCAAATCTTCAGATTTTACAAATGAAATTAAGTGACGCTTATTGGTGGAATACTTTTTTGACTTAACAAAAAATTACACAGCTGTTTAGTTACAGAATTGGGTAAAACTAGAACTTCAGGTCTCATTTCCCAATTCAGTACTTCTTATACCATACCACATGAACATCTGCTTTTTTTTTTTTTTTTTTTTTTGAGATAGAGTCTCGGTGTGTCACCCAGGTTGGAGTGCAGTGGCGCAATCTTGGCTCGCTGCAAGGTCCGCCTCCTGGGCTCATGCCGTTCTCCTGCCTGAGCCTCCAGAGTAGCAGGGACTACAGGCTCCTGTCACCATGCCTGGCTATTTTTTTTTTTTTTTTTGTATTTTTAGTAGAGATGGGGTTTCACCATGTTAGCCAGGATGGTCTTGATCTCCTGACCTCGTGATCCACCTGCCTTGGCCTTCCAAAGTGCTGGGATTACAGACGTGAGCCACCATGCCCAGCCAAACATCTACTTTTACTAACAACTCACAATATTGTTCCTGAAGGCACTGCACTTCTTTGCTTTGCATTTTTTCACTTTGAAAATTCAATCCTTACATAACTTGGTCTCCCTCTACCCTCCAAACTCATTCCCATTGTAGCAGGACACACCGCAGACAAAACTCCTCAGACACTGAGTTAAAGAAGGAAGAGGTTTATTCAGCCAGGAGCATTGGCAAGACTCCTGTCTCAAGAGCCGAGCTCCCTGAGTGAGCAATTTCTGTCCCTTTTAAGGGCTCACAACTCTAAGGGGGCCCATGTGAGAGGGTCGGGATCAATTTGAGCAAGCTGGGGGTATGTGACTGGGGGTTGCATGCACCAGTAATCAGAATGAAACAGAACAGGACAGGGATTTTTACAATGCCTTTCCATACAATGTCTGGAATAGATAGATAACATAACTGGTTAGGTCAGGGGTCAATCTTTAACTACTAGGCTTAGGTCAGGCAGGCCCAGGCTTGGTTTCAGGTCTGATTCCTTGGTTTTGGGTCTGGTTCCTAGGCACCGGGCTACTTGCCTTTAGTTTCACTTCTCTTTCTTTTTCTGAGTATAAAACAATATAAGACAATATGAGAGGGTCTGTATCTCTTCTCTTATTTCCCCACTTTGAGACTCTCACTTTTTATTAGTGGGAGTTCTCACTCTTATTTTTGCTACTTATGTCTTCCGGTGCAATAGGTTGATAATGATTCATATAGTACACTTGTGCTGATACATAACATGAAGTGACATTGAGAGACTGGGCTATATGCTCAGCTAATTGCAAAAACAAATTTCTTGTTTTTCCTGGAATTTCTGGTACTAGCACATTCAGTTCATCATAGAAGGTTTGAAATACTGGCTCAGGAGACTGTTTATAAACTTTTCCTCAAACCGTGATATTTATTTGAAGATCCAATCTAGCTGTATCCATTTCTGGGGTTATATGTTCCCCTTTTTTCTAGTGAGGATTAAGGGGGTTGGTTATTACTAGTTCTAAGAGGTTACACTGACCACTGGTACAGGAAAGGCCACTTTTCCCTTGCTAAAGGTGGACAGGATTTTTTCATTTTTTATCCAAGTCACCTAAATGACCCAAGACCAGTATGATAAATGTACTTATTTCTGCCTCATAGCCTCTTTCCTAATTAAGAGAACCACATCCTATTTTTAACTTATTACTATTAATGACAGCACAGGCACCAAATTTCAAGGTGACTTGTTTGGGCACCTCTTTTTTTTCTGTTTGGCTAACACTTTACTTGTATCATTTATGAGCCCCCACCAGTCTTCAGTTCTTAATCTTATTTTAAAAACTGTGGTCATGGGAGTCTCACATGGGTCATAACACACATTAGGTTGGTCATTTCCTGGGCTACGTACCTTGTGTAGAGTAACATTATACAAACAAGTTCTGTTTAGAGTTCCAGTACACTTATAATAATTGTAGAATAATAGGACTATAGCAACATTTTGTCCTACCTCAGTGACTTGATGTATACACTGGGAACGGCCCTCAGTCTGAGGAAGGTAAATTGAAGTCCTTACTGTACAAGTCCAAATTTTAAGGAAAGTGAGATCTGTGATGAGTTTTCTCATGCTTTGGCCATGCGTGGACCAGTCAACTTCCAGGTGTGACTGGAACAGGGCTTGTTGTCTTCTTCAGAATCACTTTGCAGGAATTGGTGAAGCTGTTCCCATCCACATACAGCTCTCAGTCTACTGATGTTTAAGGATGATCTCAGAGGTTTGGCCTGCTAGAATAAACTGAGTCCAATATCCCTATACAGTTATGTTCAACTGGGCTCTCTGATACCAGGAGCAAAGTGGCAGGGTTTAGGGTGTTTTAAACTTCAATCATTATGTGGGAATTTTCACAGAGCAAGCTTTGGTATCTAGTTAGTCTAGCATTCGTTAGCTAATGATGTCCTTTGGTATTTATTAAAGTCACCACAGCATGGGCGGACTTTATGTTTAGGTTTTGCCTAAGAGTTAGCTTATCTGCTTCTTGTGTTAACAGGGCTGTTGCTGCCAGGGCCCTTAGACATGGGGGCCAGCCTTTGTAAACCCCATCTATTTGTTTTGAGAGATAGGACACTGGCCTTGGCCAGGGACCTACATACAGTCTGGGTTAAAACTCCAACTGCCTTTTTTTTTTCTTTCTTTCTGACACATAGGGTGTAAAGGGTTTTGTCAGGTTAGGTAGCCCCAGGGCTGGGGCTGACATGAGCTTTTCTTTTAATTCATAAATAGCTTGTTGCTGTTTGTTGTAATAGGTGTAGTTTATCTAATCTCCATTTTTATTAACTGTCACCTACTGAAATATTGACTTAAATCCTGTAGCTATTTGATTCCAGCTTTAAATTGATCTGGTATTCCTTGCGAGCCTCCAATTGCATCTAAATAGATGTGAGAGTTGAAAGACCTACAAGGGGCTTCTCTTGCTTTACGATGTCTTATTTTTTCTCTCTCTGGTTGATGAAATGCCAGGGTGAAAGGGATAGCCAAATGGACTAAAGTGCAAGTGCCACTCTAGTTATTTGGCAGAGTGCCCAGTAAAGGTCCACAATACCACCACACATCTGCTCGGGGATGAACAAGGGCTGACTGATTGATAAACTCTTGAAAATTCTTAAGCTTCTCTAAGGTTTCCCTGTCGTGAGAGACACAAAGTGAACATAGTGTCAGGAGATGGAAGCTGGATGGCCCTAAGGGGCTGACCCACAGGGTGCTGGATTTTGGGATATAGCAGAGAGAGCTTGGCATGACTTACTACTCTAGGCTATAGAATCCTGGAAAACAGTTACCATGCAGCCTATGCCTGGTCGACTGGAGGACCACCTTAGTGGAAGGGGGACAGTCTGGGCCTTTGGCATGCCATGTGCACAAGCATAACAATTGCTTTTGTTTAACATGTAGATGGAATATTTGATCCATTTTAACTAGGCATTTGCATCTTGGTATCCTGTCTCAATTGCTAAAGTTTAAGTCTTTAATTTCTATGATCTTCTAGTAAAATGAATGTATTATTTTAGGTAATTACAAAAACTGGTTGGAGCAATCCATCCTTGCTCTTTAGTGGTCCACAGGACGTTGGACCAACTATGACATGAAAGCTCTACATCGGGGGGCAAGACTCCTGGTTGGCACTGGGGTCTTTATTGAAATCTCCCTGGATTAAATGGTCCTACTTTGCTAATGTCTAGTCTGAGATTGAGGAATGGGACAGAAGTACTTTTCTGAAGTAGAAAGCTATCTTTGACTTGGCAAGTCTCCACAGGGTATAACAAGGCAAGCATTAAATGCAATAGTTTTAGGCAAAATTGACTTGGTTATGTTAATAACTAGATGGTCAGCAATAGAATGAGGAAAGAAAAAAGACTAATGGAATAGATGAAAAGAGCTAAATTTTCCTTAGCTTCAATTTGGTAGGGTTTTTCCCTGGGACTATGGCCCACGACTCTGGAGGGGGTGGCGTTTTCTTGACTCGAGTGTGATGAGTCCATCCTTTTTTTGCTGTACGAACAGCAGTCTTTGTGGTTAGCAGCAAAAGGTAGGGTCTTTCCCAGGCTGGCTCGATTTTTTCTTCTTTCCACCTTTTGATGAGAACGTGATGTTGAGGCTGGTGCTGGTTTACTGGAAATTCTAGGGGTAGTACATGTGCTACAAGACTTTTAGTTTTTGAGGGAAAGGAAAGTGGAAGATAAACCAAGAATTTAATTTTTAAGAAATTGACCTTTTGTTTTAAATGTGGGGACCTTGGCAGTGAACTTAGTCCTTAGTGCCTTTTTAATGAGAAATTTCCTTTAGCACTTATTTTTATTAGTTTTTAAACCAAAGAAAGCCAAATACCATTTTATATTTGACATTGCTTCCTGTATGACTTTTATAACAGGTAAGTTAAATTTTACCTTTATATTAGTGCGTTATTAATGTTAAACTTAATTTTAATAAAACCTCGTAGACATATTTATCCAATTCTAAATATTTGACTATAAGGTAATATTTTATAGACTCTTTTTAACCTTTTATAATTTTTGCTAAAGAGCAGGTTGGTGCTTTAAGAAAAAACCTGCTATGCTTTTATTTTAATGTCCAGTTTACAGAAAAACTGGATGATACCTCTTTAACTTTAGCCAAGGTTTACACACAGAATTTTCTTTCCAATTAACATTTTAAAACTTGATCAAACCTTTAAAATAAAATACACATATTTTTAACCTTTTAATGTAGGTAAAAACATACATTCTTATGCCGCCTTATAATTTTTTTTTTTTTTTTTTACCAAAGGTATATTTTACTTTCCTTATACACCTTACATATAAACTGTTTTTTTTGTTGTTTTTTTTTTTTTTTTTTTTTTAGTTTTACATTTAGGAGGCCTAATTACTTTTAAACTATACAACATTTCTTGCATAAATTCCTTTTTTGTAACATTTTTCTCTTTTACAACTTTTGCAGACAATTTTTCAACATGCCTCAACTTTCTGACTTATTACAAATATTTCTTTCTTTAAACAACCAGTTAATTTATTTCAGGACAGGAATTTGCCATATAATACTCTTTTTATATAAATTCTCCCCCCTTTTTTTGAAGATGATAATCATTCTTTTTCAAAGTGAATTTCTTTTATGTCTGTAGACTTGACTTTCTAAGTTCACAATAATAGAAGTTAGTACAACACATGTTACACTCTTAACTTTTAGCAAACTTTACTTTTGTTGAAAACCTTGTAAGTTTGGGATTTTAATTATCCTTTGCTATTAATCAGACCTTGTTTTGTCTAAATTAACTCAGAATTGGTATAGATGGGCTTTTTTTCTTAACCACTTGTCTATATCTCTCCTTGACTTTGTCTCTCTCTCTTTGACTTTCCTTTTGCCTCTGTCTCTTTCTCTCTCCTCTCTGCCTCTCTCTCTCTGTCTCTCTCTCCTCTCTGTCACTCTCTCTCTCTCTGCCTCGCTTATGCCGCAGTTCTCTTAACCACTGTGGAGAGATCTAAAACCAGCTGTAACCAAGCATCTATGCACAGGAATTGGTCTGTGTGCCCTGGTTTTACAGGTTACCTTGTGCCATACCTTTGAAACAAGGAACCTGTCCAGACTTCCTTCTGATGGCCAACCCACCTCTAATGCTGGCTAGTCTATTTTAAGCAAAGTTTTAAGTTTTCCTGGTGTCATAGTACTCCATAGTCTCCTTTCAATCTTTTTTTGAAAATTTTTAACATAGTTTCTAGTAGGGTGGGCTTATTTGTGCCTGACCCATGCTTCTTTGAGACAAAACACCATGCTCACACCACACACACACCACAAAACAAATAACAGGTAAAAAGGGCACACATGCACACTTTTTGCAGTTTACACCAAACCAAAATCAAAACCAAAATCAGAGTATCCAGAAATCCAGGCTCGGTCAAAACCAAAACCAAAGTATCAAGCAATCCAAGTCAAGTCAAAAACAAAAACCAAAGTGCCCGTACGGGCACAATGTGGGTGATCAGGCCATGCTTCCACTCAAATGGAGTAGGCAAGTCCCCAAGACCTGTCTTGTCAAGCAATTCAAACCAAGTCAAAACCAAAACCAAAACCAAACCAAAGTGCCAATAAAGGCATGCCATGGGTGATCAGGCCACGCTTCCACTCAAATGGAGTGGGCAAGTTCTCAAGACTAGTCTTATCAAGTTTCAGATGTCCAGACACCAAGTACCAGTTCCTTCCCGGTGTTCAGCCACTGCACTGGTCCTCCATAGGGGCCTGCCACACACTGCTCTGGCAAGGCATTCCTATCAGGGCAAATACCTACCTGGGAGTGCTCTCATGATCTGTGTCCCTCGGGCTGGTTGGAGTCCCCTGCAGGGATATTCCACAGGGCAGGCTTAAGCCGCCTAAGGAACTGCCTTGTCCATCTGCCAGTCACCTCGCTTCCCAGTCAGGGAACCAAGAAATGTAGCAGGACAAGCCGCAGACAAAACTCCTCAGACACTGAGTTGAAGAACAAAGAGGTTTATTCATCGGCAAGACTCCCGTCTCAAGAGCCAAGCTCCCTGAGTGAGCAATTCCTGTCCCTTTTAAGGGCTCATAACTCTAAGGGGGTCCACGTGAGAGGGTCGATATCAATTTGAGCAAGCAGGGGGTATGTGACTGGGGGCTGCATGCACCAGTAATCAGAACGAAACAGAACAGGACAGGGATTTTTACAATGCCTTTCCATACAATGTCTGGAATATACAGATAACATAACCGGTTAGGTCAGGAGTCAATCTTTAACTACCAGGCTTAGGTCAGGCAAGCCCAGGCCTGGTTTCGGGTCTGGTTCCTTGGTTTCGGGTCTGGTCCCTAGGCGCTGGGCTACCTGCCTTTAGTTTCACTTCTCTTTCTTTTTCTGAGTATAAAACAGTATAAAACAATATGAGAGGGTTTGTCTCTCTTCTTTCACCATGATATGAGAGACCCAATGATTATCAATTGTTGGTGTCCTTCCTCAGTAGCACATTTAGACGTGAACATATGAGCAAGTGATCTCTACCTGGGAAGGTGGGGCTGAACCTAAGTTATATAAAGTGACTATATTTATAGACTAAATAGTCTAGTGATTCCCTCCCTTCTTTTTTGTCACCAGGGCTGCAACAACTCTGCTGTTTTCTGTAGCTTTCTTAGACATAATTGACATACAAGAAACTACAAGTTTAAAGTATAAAATTTGATGAGTTTTGACATATGTATACACTCATAAAACTATCAGCACAATTAAGATAATAAATCCATCACCCCCAAAGTGTTCCTTATTCCCTGTTATAAATACACCTCTCCCTTCCACCACCCTCCTCCCTTGCAGGCCCCTTCTTTCCTTCTTGACGTAATATAGTAGTATTAAAATGTTCCAACTCAGAAAAGCAACCAGATTCTCTGGATCTGAGCCAAGAGTGAAAAACTTTCCTTGGGTCTTGCTTCCTTCCTTCTTTGAAAAGAAGCCAGATCCTCCCAAAGACCTTTCTTTGCAGCTCCACACAAACAACTCCAAGACAAGATCAAGGGCCTTAAGAAAGTTACTGGGAAACTGGAATACTTGAGCAAGTTGCAAGGAGGATTCTAAAGTCTGCAAATTACTTGAGGATGAACTAAAGAAATATTTAGGAAGGAAACATTGTTTCCCTATTATAAAACAGAATAAATTTTAGTAATAATAAAAGAAGAAAGTCCCTCATAATCCCATTACCCTAAGTGAACACTCAGTTATTTGGTATTTTTTAATTCTTGCCGCTTTCCCCGTGAAAAAGAAAAAAGCCTCTATTAAAACCTACTTTGAATACAACTTTTGAGCTTCAGTGTTTATATTTCTTTTCTCTACATACCTCCAGCATAAACCTCCATAAGCTAGAAATAAAAGTTTGTGGTTGTATACTTTTCTTAGGTCTCAGAGAATGAATTAACATGTATTCTTAGAGGAAGTGACCGCAATATGCTAGTCAAAACAAAAGCTCCATTTTGGTTCTGTTTGCATGGTCTGGAGAATCAGAATCTATAAAAATAGGAAAATGTTTTTCTTTGGGAGAAAAATTGTTTTTCTCAGGAAAAGAGAAAAAAACAGGAAAGAGAAACTCCTGAGAAAATCCAGCTGCTATAGCCAAAGTTATACCTTTTGTGGAGTGAGCACTAGGATGACAAAATTAAGTTCTGAGTGTACATAGGCAAGTAACACTTCACATCTCTCCACCAGATTGGAAGGACCCATTTCAATGTTGATTTTCTATGTTCAGCACTACAGATGGCCTGCCAATCAATTAGCATGCTGTGTAGTTTACCTCAAATTTATTGGAGGTGGTGAGTGGAGTAGAATATGTGTTTTCCTGGGAGTCAAGAAACCCTAGCATAGTGCCTCACAGAGTGGGCACTCAATAAACATTCACTGAATCAGCAGACCTGAGATCTAGTTTTAGATTTTGCCAACAATTTACTGAAAAAGTCAGTAACTTTTTGAAGAGGAAAGAATTTAAATTGATCTATCCTTATCACCATCTACCAATATGTAGACATGAGCTAAGAGAAGTGAATTAGTTTATCAAAGATACTTAAGCGTTTCTGGTCTCTAGCTTCTCAAAGTACAAAATAGGGGTAGCAATTCTTTCATATCTCGTGAGGATATTGGGTCTAATAATATAACAGATGTAAAATTGCATTGAAATACATAAAAATATTACATGTATATAAGGCATTATTAAGACTATTAGTAGAAGCTTCAAACTCACTAACCAGAAGGGTAAGGGAGCTGGAAAACAAGAAAAATTAGGCTGCATTCCTAGGTGGTCATTATCTACGGATTGGTGTTCAGGGAGCTGTGTGCACCTTCAGTAGTATAATCAGACACAAAATGAAAAGAAAGGGATGCTTTGAGTTTGGACCTATAACTAGAGACCAAGGAAGATCATCCTATGTAGCTAGGGGTTCACATCAGCATCCACAATATCCTTGCTATGTATCTTTGGAAAGTGACTTGATTGCTCACATCTCAGTTTCCCTATCAGTAAAATAGGGCAATTGATGGCTTCCTCATAAATGTGTTGTAAAGAATATAATTCCAAGAGGTTGGATCAAGAATGGAAAAGTTTTTTTCCCTTAAATCTTTTCAGAACTAAATGATGTGCCTTCAGGAGCAGCCATGGGAAATAAAACCTCTTTCTGAGATTTTCATAAGGAAAGGGAGGATACATTTCTTACTCCCAACTCAAAGACAGATAGTTGTGCTCAAAATTCTAATTTTCTTAAGAACAATGAAAGTGTATCTTGAAAGCAAAAGTTGTACCCTGATGGCTTTTACGCTTTAATCAAGCTTTCCTTTAAACCATCTCAATTCAAAAGGACTCGCAGCCTAGTCTTTGTCCACTTCAATATGCAAACAATATGCTGGACCCACACTAAAAGCTCTTGGCAGCCTGGATCACTGCAACCCCTTTTCTTAGTCAAGCTGTGTGTTTTTAATCTGTAAACTGCAGCTTCTTGGATTATAAACCAGTAAACTACATTGACATGACATGATGTGGGTAAAACTGAACAGGTTGAAAGGTGATGGCACATACGGGATACATATCAGTTCACTGTCTTGTGCTTACACAAGTCTTACTGGAATGGGAATGGAGAGATAAAAGAGGGGGTAGAGTTTATTCTATGAGTTGGAGATGTGCCTTACTCAACCAAGCTGGCCTCTTTTGTTTTAGTCTGGGTTCATTGTTTTGACAAGATTTTAAAATGACACTGCAGGTTGAAAGTTCTGAGATAATTGATGCTAGACAAGTATGACTGAGGGCCAAAATTGTCTATTTTATTGGTTGTTCTTGTTAAGTAGTGACAATGGAATCAGAATCACCTTCTGATGATTTTTAAAACATTTATCTTGTTATAAAAATTATGTTAGCTTTTGAATTAAACACTTAGAAAGGTAGCTAACGATAGATAAACTTTGGTTTACTTTCTTTTCACTCCTTAAAGATAGCATAAAAGAAAACACCTAGCATCAAATAACAAACAAAAGTACACATACACAAATGTGCTTTCTGGCAAAATTGTATTTTACAGTCTATTCATAAGCAAGTTTCTGAAATTGTGAACAGACTTGGAAGGGCCTGTGATTCTAGCTTTTAATTATATAGCTTACTACTAAGCTTCCTGAGTGACTGACATATAGCACAGCACATGACAGGAGTTTTCTGGGGATAGTTTCTAAAAGTAAGAGTCCTCTAAATTATCTTCAACCCATTGTACATCCATCTGTTCCAAATACTGCCTTACAGGGAATTACACCCTGCTCCAACTCCCCTGCAGATAGCTTAGAGACCCAAAAGGCACCACTAAAAACAGAGCACTTTAAATTTCTCTTTGCTTTCTTTCATTCAGAGACTATAACCTGCTGTATCTCAATAGGCTGAAATCCACGAACAGCAGATGGTGTGGTGAAAAAAGTGTTAGGCAGTTCCCCAGGGCTGATGGAGCCAGAGTCACTTTGCACCGAGCCTCCACTATTCTCAAACTGGGAGATTTTCTTTTTGATCATCTTTCTCTCCTTGGCTCTGCGATTCTGAAACCAGATTTTCACCTGAAACACAATGAAGCAACATACTGAATGCAGTTAACTTAGTGATTTCTGATATTGTACACAGACTTTAGCATTTACAAAGCCCCTTCATATGCATCACTTCATTTGAGCCTCACAATGACCTTGTGAAATATGCCCACTTAACAGGTTAGAAAAAAAGCTTGAGACTTAGAGAGGGCAAGTACTTTGCATGAGATGAAACTGAGATCCAAGTCTAGGGCTACTAACTCTGAATGCAATAATCTTAATATTATACCTTACCCGCCTCCTCTGTTGCACAGGTGGAAATAAATAACGCTGGAATGATAGATGCTGAGGAGTGCTGATAAGAGAGAGATATTTAAATAGCAAAGGTAATTATAATCAGCCATTTCTATGTTTTATTAATATTTCACTAAAAAGTCCTATTAGTAAAATATTAATAAAATAAAATAAAATAGAAAATTTATCTTCCTATCAGTAATAGTATACTATTAATAGTATACTATTACTGATAGGAAGTTTTTCTTCCTATTAGTATACTATTACTAATAGGAAATTTGTCTTCCTGTTAGTAAAGTATTAATGAAACATATAAATGAGTGAACAAGGGTGATGAAATATTATATATCTCTTGCTGGAGATAGACAAGAGCAATATCAATGTGCATTCACACGTGGTCGAAATGCAAGCTACTTGGGATAAGGCAATGCATCAAGGGAGTTTACAATTCTAGAATTCTGATTCTATTGAAATTGACTATATGGGACATGTTTGATATACTTCTGGTGTACCTGTCTCTCAGAAAGGCCCAGGTTAACTGCCAGCTCTGATTTTCTCCGGATGGTGATATATGTGTTGCAATGGAATTCCTTTTCCAACTCCAATCTTTGATGATCAGTGTAAACTACACGATACTTTTCTTTTGTCCTGGTTTTACCTGTTAGGAGAGAAAGCATTGCATTTAATCATTTTCTGCTTCTTGGAGATTGTTTTAGTTAAAGAAATCATAGACACTCTTCCCACCCTCATCTTTACTTTACAATATAAAATAAATATATTTTTGAATCAAATATTCATAAAAGTCCATTTCTCCATTAAATACATTCTCATCTGTGGCTATGATAGCAATATCTCAGTCTACCATCTATAGACATAGACATATATCTATATATCTATATCTCTCTTTATACATAAAATCAATATCTCTTTAATTAATGTTTCTCCTAAAATGATTGGTCAAATCACAATCATCCCATCTTGACCTATTTTTATAGCAGAGCATTGAAAATGCTTAAACACTTTAACCCATGGTGTTTATTACCTTCCCACTTACATATGTGATTAGCATTGGCAGTAATAGTAATGCCATTATACAGGTACTTCCCATTACATTTTATGCAGTCTTTCCATACTGTTCCTGTTAAACCTCTTACCTACCTTCTTGAATTGTGCAGAACATGTCTTATCTCCATTTTACAGATAAGAACATGAAACTCAGGGTAAATGACTTTGTGTTAGAGAATTGAGGAGTGGGGACCCAAGCATATATCTTTGACTCCTATTTAAGCATGCTAACTAAATGTTATTCCAAGTTCAAATATGCTGGGATGCATAATAATGGCCCAAGAGTGGAAAACACTTGTGGGATCCTGACACTATAGTTACATAGTTTCCTAGAGTTTGGTTTGAATAGTAATTTAAAAAGAAAATATTAATTGTCATTTAGCAGATTCTGTTTCAGAAAACCCCGTTACCTATTAGAAAAAAAAAATAGTTTTTATGTGGGAGTCTTAATTTTTATTACCAAGTGGATAGTGAATGGGGGAAGGAGGAGGTATTGACTTAAGCAGAATAAAGTGAGTATTCCATGCCCTTTGAAAGGATATACAAACATTTGCTTTGTATTACAACATTTAACTAATTCCTCATGCCCTCCTTCAAATAGAGCTTTATCCTTCCTTTCAAAATTTCCAAAGGTACTTAGGAAGTTCCCTTTTCTTTTTAATTTCTCTACCCTCCTCCAGGATCTTCCTCCTTTTCTCTGTGGGTTTTAAATACTCCTTCTGATCTTCCCTGGTTGTTTTTATGTGATTTTTTGGGGGCGATCCGTAGGACAAAGACGTCTTTAAAGTGATTCCCTAAACTCCATTGAAGTGTTAAGATACAGCACAGGCCTAACAAAAGAGCAAAAGAGTTACATAGCATCAGATCCCATTCTGAATCTTCTTCTTTACATTCAGGAACACCAGCCAATTGGTTCAGAATTTACAAGCCTCAAACAAATGTGAGACACCCTTTCATCTCCAGAAAAGGGGAAAAAAAGGACATGAGTGAAGAAACAAATTTTAGATAAGTGATATATTTTAAGATTAATCTAAATGGCTAAATAATGAACTGAATAAAATCTCCTTTCCCTGCCCTTAGAAAAGGAAAACTATGTGGTCCAGTCAGTTAACCTACCTTAAACTCCTAAATTCTGAGCTGATTTTCTGAATCTAAGCAAAAACCTGGAAACCAGAAGTTTGCCTTTGGGCATGTTGCAAAGACAGAATGTATATTTAGAGAAAAAATGAAAACTTGGAGATTTAATTTATTTCTAGAACATCGAATCTTGAGATCGAAATGTATCTTTGAAATCATGTTTTCTAAAACTCTTCTTAATCTTAAAGTTGCTGAGTGTTTAAATTATAACTTGAGGCAGACTGGTTAAAAATTCAACTTGTCTTTATCCATGTTTTATGCTCTTTGATCATCAATAAATATAACCAGACATCAATAACTCTGGAAACACTGTAGTCCTTCCCCACCCCCATTGGTCATAAATTCCCCTCTTGCAGTTTCTTCTGACGACAATAAAGTTAAGACCAGGCCCCTTTATTTGCCATAAAAATCCTACCCTTTCCGGCAATATAACCTCTGAAGAAAGGAGGGGTAAGGAAGAGCCTGGCTGCATATCAAAGCCATGTGAAGTGTTAAAAAGAGTCTGTTGCCAAAATCTGATAGATAAGACCTGAAACTCCAAGAAGATGTAGCTCAGGGGAAAAAAACTGACTACACAGTTTACGAAGAGAAATAAATTTGAATTTCCTGGTGCTCCTTTTGTGTCCCTCTCCTCAAATTGTCTCTCCCAATCCCATTGCCTCTTCTTCTTAAATGATGAAACCAGATAAAATGATGAAACCAGAATAGACGATGAAGGGGATTTGGACATTTTCTGGTAAAGTATAATGTCCATATTCCCATACCCAAGCACTAAAAAATAGCACTAACAGAACGAACTTTTATTGTTCAAGCTGTTTTCTTCTTCTAGAGACTACGACATTTCTCAGTGTGTTGGGCTCCATTTTCAGCCGTTATTGAGTTTATTTAGAAAATTAATACTATCTAAGATGTATTTGCCTTCTCCTCAAAGAGTCAGAAAAACTTCTATAGTTAAAGATGGATGGAGTCCTTCCCATCCTCCCAACCACATTATCTCCCCAGAATTCACAAGCAAATGTCACAATATATGATAACTTGTCACCCTAAATAAAATTAAAATGCTGTTCATTTGAAAGACTGGCTGCAAAAGTGCCGCTAGGCAGAAAGTCACTCTCCAAACATAGAGGTGATGATGATGATGGGAGTGAGTGTAAAGATAATAAAAACAAATATTTTTCTGTAGGAAGTACTGTCTAATTGACCCCACTGTGAGGACTTTTCATCTTATGGGATTTATTTCACTGTTTATAGCTAAAAATTGCATCCAAATTCATTTTTTAAAAGTTGTCCTGTGAAATGAGCAAAACCAAGGAAGACAATGATAACTCTCGAGAATTATTAAGCAACTAATTTCATGAAGTGTCCTTATTGAATAATGCCTTTTAAGCATAAATTCCTCCATGTTGTCCAGTGGCTTAAAACAATCAATCAGAATCAGAATCAATCACAATTACTTCCTCCTCTCCCCCTCTTTTCCACTTCTAACAGAAAAGTCTCCCTCTAGCCTGCTTAGGTTATCACCTCACCAATGTTTAAAATGTGAAAGCGCATGAAAATATTTAACTTTCCATAGAAACTTTTCTATCATAATCCTTTTTGCATAATATTTAAAGTTAGATATGTATAGAAATAGACCACTTAGAGAACTAAGAGTAAATAAACATGTCTTCCATTTAAATCAGATCACTTAGGGAGCAGTCATTTACTCTATGTGTCAGCCTCTTTGCTCTCATTAGAAAATCACATGCTATAATGGTCGCTATGAAATGTTTTCTGATTGTCCACTAATACGTGTATTTTTCTTTTTTTAAGTTTATTTAAAACATTTTTCAGTAATGGAAATAACTTTCATTTGACTACCTTAATCAAGGGTTACTTTCATATTGAAGTTCATCTTTTCCTCTCAGTCATAAACCTTATGTTGTCCCACAATACTACAGGGTGAAGTGGAAAATTTAGGAGGATCTGACTCAATCATTCATTAAACAAATATTTAAGATCCACTATGCACTAAGCATATAAATGGGTGCATTTTGGTCCTCAGTGGGTGGCCCAGTGAGGTGATCGGTTTAACTTTTTTCGTTGGGTTTATAACCTGATGTTCCTTGAAAGGGCTTCAATGGATCCATGAATCTCCTGAAATTATGTAACAAATCACTTGTGTGTGTGCTGCTGTGCCTTTGTGCATTTTTCTAGGGAGATAACCAAAGTTTTTCATCATATTCTTAAATTGCTGCTAAATATGCACCTTAGACTATAAGAATACAGCTAAGGGGTTATTTTCATTTATAAGACATTAAAATTAAACAAAGTTTTAATTGAATGAAGCCTTATCTATAGAATAGGCTGCCAATAATCTAAAGGGTTCCAATATCATTCAATTTTAAACTTCTCATAGAAATTGGATAGAAAATCTTGTGAAGATGCCATTGTAAAGTCAGGTTTGAGGGTTTAGCTAATGATGAAGGTGCAAGAGACTAAGGAGCCCTTTTCAAAAACTTCCCTGGCATTAGAATTACCCAAGAGACAGACTCAGGCTAATAAAAGCAAATGTAAATGGAAGACCTTTAATCAGACAAAACTGTCATATTTTTCCTCAAAAACGGAAAAATCAAGGCTGGAGATAATTTCTTTTATCTCATCCATTTCCTCTCTTGTTCTCTATTGCAAACAGCACACCAGTGACTTTCCTCTTAATGTGTTTCAAAACATAATCCTAGACTGCGAGCAACTACTTTTCTAGCTTTTGTGTCTTTTTCTGATTGTTAGGGTTTAGTGAGTGGATGTTAATTATAACCCCGAGATTAGATGTAATAAAAACTCCGGGAATGCCCCACCCTAACCTCTTTTTCTGTTCTACTTCGTCGACAGACTCACTCATATTTAAAAAAAATGCAGACTTACTTGCAAACGCTTGAAACGAGTTCAGCCAAGTATCTGAACTCTACTTTCACCTTGGGATTGCTACTCTAGTGATGTTCTAATACACAGAACTTCCTCTTCCTGGCTAAACGTTCTCCTAATGGTAAAAATGGGTCATTTCCCACCCTCCTGCCTTTGCTTTTTGGAGGAAAGACAAAGTGCAGAACTGAGAACAGGAGCATAATCATTGTGGACAAATGCTATTGAAATGCCATTTCCTCCCCAGAGGGATGAAAATACTCAGAGTCGATTTTTACTAATTTTCTCTAATGACAGGGAGCGAGGGTTGGAATAATAAGAATGTAATAAAAGAACAACAGTTGAAAACAAACATTACTACCCTCCCCCCCCCCCCCCGCGCTCCGGTCTAAGATTAAAGTAGAACAGCCACTTCCCTCGCCCTGGCTCCCAGCAGTCGCCCACTGGCTTGCTGGTTAGGCTGAGATCGCGATCGCTGTGCCTTCCTGGGCGCTGCCGCAGACCTGTATTCAGCCCCTATGCCTGAGAGACGCCTGCATTGATAGTTATGAGGGCTTTAGCCATTTATTAGTGCTGGAGCTGATTCGTTTGCGTGCCCAGCGGGTGTGAGGGTTAGTCACCGTATTATGTGCCAGGTCAGTGCTCTAGCCTTCTCGCCTGCCTTAACACTTGGGTTAGAAGAAAGGACGTTGTAAGACGGCAATGGATTTTAGGCCAATTTGCCTCTGCCAACTTGTAGGAAGGAAGCTGGAACTTCCCTGAGAGGCCAGGGTGACGAGGCTGCTTTGCCGCCGGGGACTTCGTGGCTAAACTGGAGAGTCTGTTGCCAGCCAAGCACTGTGAAGCTAAATTGAGCATCACCAGCTTTGGGGGCGGGGAGGTGGGAGACAGCCCACTCGGATGGGTAAGGGTTTGGAAATGGAAGTCAAGCAGCAGTGCCTGAACAACGAGACACCACAGCTGCCCTCTCTCTTCATTCACTCGTTGAACTTTCTCATGCATCTCTTTTCCCATGTGGGCAACTACAGGATTGCATCCTCATCCTTGTGGCTCAACATACCCATTGTTCACTCACTCACTTTTTTCATGGAGCAGCGAAAGGCGAAAATCACCTCTAGGGTAGGTTTAGTCCCAATCGCTGCACTCAGTGAGAGAGTTTTGAGCCCAGGCGAACGCGAGGGAGATGCCTAATAGGTCAGTCAGCCATATAGGGGTCTCCTCAGCTAAGCCCTCTTGGGAGAGGCCTGAGAAGTGCGAGGGCAGGCCGACCCAGAGAACTAGCGCAGAAGGGAAGGAAGGAAAAGTGTGTGGGCATTGGAATTGATTACTCACCCGTCACCTGCACGGTCTTGCGCATCCATGCATAGGGGCTGTGGCGGCTCCTGCTGGGGGAACTGGCGTTGGCGGCGCCTGCGTCCGTCGGGACAAGCGATCCACCAGCCGGGCCTGGTAGGCTGCTACCGCTAGTTCCACCGCCCGCAGGGCCCAAGTTGCTGTAGTCGGTCGAGCAGAAAGCGGCGGGGCTCGAGGTCATGTCGTTCACCGGCACTGTGCCCATTGTACTAGACTGCCCAGGATACACGCTCCAGTCTTCTCGCGGGGGACTGTAAGGTGAGCCCCAGTCTCCCAGAGACTGCCTGTGAGGATCCATGCTGGGCATATGAGGATAGCCCATATAGTGCGAGAAAGCCGGTGCCACAGCGAAATTGGAGGCTGGTATAGGACTCCCACCGTCCCCCGTGCCTCCTGTCCCAGCTGTGCCGCCACCCCCAGGGATCCTGAGAGTGCCCGGGTACATGCCTGTTTCTTTCTCCAAAAGGCAGCTTCCGTACATCGTGGCTTGGGTAGAAGGCGCTCCCTAAGCCATCCTGAGGTCCCTGTAAGGCCCCAACTCGACTTTGAGAAGCCCAGATAATAAATTTATCAGTACGTAGTTGTGCCGCAAACTCCTCTGCACCCCTCAGACTACTCCATCCCACGTTTCCTGCGAGGGTATCCAGGTGACTGGTAGCCCTGTATAGATAGGCCACCAATGGCTGGGCTGACGTCAAGGGGCTTCAGGCTTTTACATAGCATTTGCATTCAAATGAAGGGCCATTTCACTTTCACAGGAACTTGTTCACCCACTCCCCAAGCTCCCAGGCCTTTCTGTCTCATCTTTCTTGATTCTGTCCATCTGGTCCCCATAGCGTCAGTATTGTGCTTTTGGGGACAGGAACTCCTCCAGGGGTTTCTGACCAGCTCCCCGCAAAGTCAGACAGAGACCTGCAGAAACCGGGCAAAGTTCCGCTCTCTAGGAATCAGTCCTTACACCGCGGCTCCCTCCCTTTCACCGATCTTCCCGCGTCCAACCTGCATCTGCAGTCTCCTTCTGCCCAAATTCCCTCGCAGGGGTTTACCGCAGGGCACTGGCCCAGGCTGCCAACGAAAAGAGATTTCCCTTACTCTCCTCACTCCCTCCATCAAGAGGGCGCCTTTGTTTCCAAGGGCAAAGATTCATTTCACAACTCTGTTGAGTGTCTACTGTGTGCCAGATACTGTGTAGGCGTGGGGATACAGCAGTGAATAAAAGACAATTCTTGCTCTGCCTTCCTAAGATTACACTGTAGTGGATGGCAGGCTGAATTAATCGAATGTTTTACAAATATGCACAAATTAAAGAAAGATGAATAACGTAAGTTATGAAAAATGGTAGGAGAGAGAGAGAAGAACCATGTAGATAATAAACTTTCCTATTTTCATGTCAGTCCACTACTCTCAGGTGTCTCTTTTCTGCCAGGTATGGCTTCTGTCCGAAATCTAGTGCCTCAAGGGGCCAGAACTCTTGCAGTCTCAAATCCATAGCCCCTGCAGCAAACTAAAAAAGTTTTCTTTGTAAAACTCCAATCGTTGAAAAAGACATAGACTTGCTAGTAGATGCCAATGAAATCAGTACCTTGCCTCAAGAAACCAGGTCACCTCTTGTGTTCCTCCTCTCCACCCAGCACCCCCAAGACCTACCACAGCCTTTACTCCAGGCTGTTTCCTACTCAGGAAATTTGCTCCTACACAAAATCCAACATAACCTGGCACCCCCATCCCCATTTAGCTAATCCCTCTATGGCTTTGGGAAAGTCACTTAACCTCTCTGAGTTTCATGGGTTTCCCCTTTTAAAAATAGATAACCTAATTGTATCTACCTTACAAGCAGTATTTCCTCAGATAATGCAAGCAAACTGCTTAACTTAGTGCTTGGCATACAGTATGGGACCACTGTATTCACTCAACAAATATTTATTGAGTACTTAGTGCTGTTCTATGTATGGAGACATCAGTGGTGAGCAGATAAAGCCTCTGGCTTTATTAAGCATATATAACAGTGGGGAGAAACACTGATAAGTAATTAGATTTTATGGTATATCAGACAGTAATCGACTCTATGGAGAAAAAAAAACAGGGAAGGAATATACAGAATGCTGGGAGGTGGATGTCGCAATTTTAAATGTGATAGTCTAGGATGACTTCACTGAGAATTGACATTTAAGTAAAATATGAAAGAGTTAATGGAGTGAGGTAAGAGGAGAGAGGATTCAGAAGAAAAAAACAAGTGGAAAGAGAATGTTCATTTTCTGTTGGAGAAAGTGCAAGGAAGACAGTGTAGTTAAGACTCGATGAGGTCTAAAAGCTGAAGGGAAATAGGCCATTGCAAAAATTCTAGTTTTTGCTTTGAGGTAGGGAGACATTACAGGGTTTAGAGCAGAGGAGTGACATGATTTGAGTTAAATTTTGAATGGCTCTCTCTGGCCTTTGGATCAAAAATAGACTGTAAGTAGACAGAATCAGGCAGCAACCCAAATGTCCATCAGTGACAGACTGGATTAAGAAAATGTGGCACATATACACCATGGAATACTATGCAGCCATAAAAAAGGATGAGTTTGTGTCCTTTGTAGGGACATGGATGCAGCTGGAAACCATCATTCTTAGCAAACTATCACAAGAACAGAAAACCAAACACGGCATGTTCTCACTCATAGGTGGGAACTGAACAATGAGATCACTTGGACTCGGGAAGGGGAACATCACACACCGGGGCCTATCATGGGGAGGGGGGAGGGGGAGGGATTGCATTGGGAGTTATACCTCATGTAAATGACGAGTTGATGGGTGCTGACGAGTTGATGGGTGCAGCACAGCAACATGGCACAAGTATACATATGTAACAAACCTGCACGTTATGCACATGTACCCTAGAACTTAAAGTATATATATAAAAAAAAAGACTATTGCAATAATACAAGTTAATGACAGTGTGGGGGAAGATAAGTGGTTGGATTCTGTATATGTTTTGAAACTTGTTTCAGAGAAGAAGGAAAATGAGTAATTGATCAGAAAAGACCAATTAAAGTCTGGTGCTGGGGAGAAGGGACTAAGAGGCAGGAAAGTAATATAGCTGTTGGCACTTTTTACACTTCTTGCATATTATTTTATCTTCACAACAGCCCCATGAGTTATTGTCATTGCCATTTTAGAGATGTAGAAACTGAGGCTCAGAGAGGTGGCATGACTATTTAAATGCACATGGCTGGTGTGTGGTAAAGCTAGGTTCAAATTCTGGGCCACCCTGACTGCAAGGCAGAGTTCTTCAATTGGTCCGGGCCAAATACACAACATCAGGGTTTAGAATTGGGGCTTAGCTTCTATTTTCTTTCTCTGCTCAAGCTTTCAGGCCTGGCATTCAAGTCTTCACAATATAGACCCAATTACCTCCCATTATTCTTTCACCTGTTCAATTCTGAGGCAAACTATACTATCTGATATTTGAAAAAATATGTCAGAGTGGAAGCACATGGAGGATCTTTAGAGGCTGACTAACCCAATATTATTATTTAACAGATTAGGAAACTGATGGCTTGAGAGAGGAAGATAATCTTTAGGGAAGTGAACCCAGGTCCATTGACTACCAGGTCAGCACTCTTTCCACGAAAATAAAACTATCTTTGCATATGCAATTCTTTCTACTAGGCTGTTTCTCTCTACAATTTTCTAATTGCAGAAAGAAAAAATATTGTTCAAAATCTCCCAATTTTTCTTTAAGAGATGTAGTCTCACTTGTCACTCAGGCTGGAGTGCAGTGGCACTATCATAGCTCACTACAGCCTCGAACTCCTGGGATGAAGCAATCCTTCCACCTCAGCCTTCTGTGTAGCTGGGACTACAGGCACATTACCAACTTACCCAGCTGTCTCTATTCGTCAAGGTTCAGTTGAAATGTGCCCTTCTCCCTGAAGCCCTATGTAGTGATGCTCCTCTCAGAAAACACTCTTCCTCTTCTATGAATCCCATTATCAATTCCCCCTTCCTGATGGACTGATGGAGACTATTTTGTCTACCTTAGAGTTATTTGAGATCTTATCTGAATCTTCTGAAATTTGAGCACCTTGAAGGGGCATAGGGAAGTATGTTTGAACCCAGTGAAATAAAGCGCCCTTGTACATGGTAGGGTCTTGGGAAATATTTGTGTACTGAATCAGTAAATTACCTTGGAACTGTAGATTGGAAATCACTGTTTGATCCAGCCCCAGGGATGTCTGGAAGAGAAGCGAGTAAGAACATTGCCCAGTGCTTGACAGAACTTGGCTTCAGGTTTCCTCTGGTTTTTGTTTGTGTGTGTGTGTGGTGATGGGGAGGAACAGACAGGGAGGTTTAGTCTGGTTTATTTAACTGGAACTTTTGATTTATTTCTTAACCTGAAGATTAACCAGAGAGGCAGCTTCTCTGCAGAGATCTTACTGTCACTAGGGAGTAATCTCTTAGTTTTTCTGAGACTTAGAGAGGCAGGTATCAAATAGGGCATCTGTTGGACTCTGGGCTGACTCCCACTGATCAGATTTGTTTTAAGGCTTGTGGGAGATAATGAATGCGAAATTGCTTTGTAAACAATGAGATCCACCTATGATGAACTATGGAGACCCGGGTAAACCTTTTCTTTAGCAGCCATAATGCTTTGGGAGAATCCGAGTGCCTGGTAAATATTCTCTAAGCCTGGTCTGGCCTCTCAGTTCTGTGATAGTAGTCAAAGGTTACTCTCCACCCTACTACACCCCTCCCTAACCCTTTTCCACTACCCTGGTTCAGATTCAGGCCTGATCTGGGTCTCCGTGCTATGGAACTTAGCTCCAGTCATCAATCATTGGGCCCTCCTACTACTGGTAGGGAGATGAGAAATCCAGAGTTTTTCTTTTTTGTTTATATGGTAACTGAAGCTGAGAGTAGGGCAGGGTCTTACCCAAGGCAGACACTATTAGGTGATCTGTGGAACTGCGGTCTAAACCCAAACATGACTGAATGTAGACCTCTGCAAGGCACTTCACCTCTCTCAGCCTCAGTTTCCAACATACTATAAATGGGGCAGACAATAGAGACCATTCTATAGGGATGTTGGGAGGATTAAGTGCACCAGTAGTGTGCTCAGTGCATAGCCATTATTATTGTCATCTGGAGAGTGGCTGGGACTCCACAGAGTATGGGCCTACTGTGCCTCTTCTGGTCCACATCCTTGCATGCAAAATGCTTAGTAATTGGAGTGAAGGCCCAGAGCAATTTGAACATGCTGCTTGTTGCCTCTCCATTCAAGCTTTACACTCTGGGCTCTGAACATAGCCCTCATTCACTCGCTCACTCCTATCTCCCTCCTCAATCCCTTTGGAACCTTAGCAACACCAGTGCTTGGGTTTCTGGAAGGAGGGAAACCTCAAGCCCTTTCCATCCACCTTCTTGATCACTGTGATGGGCTTTGCACTTCCAGGATTAGACACTCTGGAAAATGAGCAACACTAGGCTCTGGGCCTGCCCTAAAGCATCTCAGTTGAGGCAGGACCTAGGTATGTTTTGGAGAAAAGTTAAGGTTCTTTTGTGGGAACATGAGTAGTTAGGGCAAGTACCAACTAGAGTGGTAGAGGACTGGGACTCTATACGCCCCCTGTCACCGGATCTAGCAACCTGGTTCTGGATTAGGGTAAAAAGAGTGAGAAAGGCCCAGGGCTCTGAGATGAAGGCCAAAGGACAAAGCGGTGAAGAAACAGGCTTCTTTGGCTTCCAAGGATGGCTCAACTCTGGGAAAGAGGTGTATATGAGGAGGCAAGTAGGGCTCAATGACTAATGCCAAGAACCCAGACTTGGAAGGGACGTGTAGGGGAGGGATTTTGCAGAAGAGAGAGATAAAAGAAAGATAGGCCAATGAAGAATGGGGAGACAATGCAAAGTTGACACTCTAGCCCTGGTAGGAGAGTCTCAAACTAACAGTCTGAGAGGATGAAGGAGGCCGATTCTCTAAAATAAAAAGATAAGTGCAAGTCTTGGCTGTCTGCTTAGAGAAAGAAAACCAGAAATCTAGTTCACAGAGCAGGCACTTTAGGCTAGAGCCTGTGCTGGGTTCTTGCTTGTGCAAATTCCCATCAGGTTCACTATAATCAAAGGGAGTAGATAGGATCAGCCTTATTTTATAGAGGTGAAGAATACAGAACTAAACCTCACTGAGGTTTAGTAATGGGTTCAAGGCCAAATGTCCATTAAGCAGCAGCTGGTAAAACATACTCCAGACTGACTACAACATTTATGCAGGTCCTGGAGATCATGATGGAGAATAATGACCTTACAGTAGTGCCTATATTTACTAAACATAGTATAAAATGGAAAATTGACAAGACTATAATAGGAGAGATTTAGATTAGTTCTGAAGAAGAATATGCCCATTCTGATGGCCAGAAAGCCCCGGGATAGGTGAACAAGTTGATAAAAGAAATATAGACCATCCATAACCTCCCCCATTATCAACATCTGGATGCAACAATTCAATTTATATCTTTGGGGGAATATAGTCATTTAATATTCCATAGAAAACGTTTAGGGATTAGGATTACATGATTTGTATACAAATGTCTTATTCTATACTGTTCCTTAACTTCAGGATTAAGAACATCTACAGGAAGCAGGCAGCTTACCCTTTGAAAGCAGCTTGATGGATGCTCCTGGAATAGAAAATTAAACAACATATTTCAATTAAAAAATGTGTTCAAGCTAAAGCAAAAAACAAAACAAAAAACATCCCACACTATAGTAGTACAATTGTTATAATCAATGAACCTTCGCTGACACATTATTATCACCCAAAGTCCATGATTTACATTAAAGTCCACTCTTGGTGCTGTATATTCTATGGGTATTGATGAATGTATGACGTGTATTCACCATTGAATTATTGTGTAGAGTAGTCTCACACCCTAAAAATCCTCTCTGCTCTGCCTGTCATCACCCACCCGCCACCCCTGGCAACTATTGATGTTTTTTCTGTTTCCATAGTTTTGCCTTTTCCACAATGTCATATAGTTGGACCCATACAATGTGTTACCTTTTCAGATTGACTTTTTTCATATAGTAATATACATTTATGGTTGCACCATATCTTTCATGACTTGCTAGCTCATTTCTTTTTAGCACTGAATAATATTTCATTGTCTGGATGTGTGACAGTTTATCCATTCACTTACTGAAGGACATCTTGGTTGTTTCCAAGTTTTGGCAATTATGTATAAAGCAGCTATAAACATCCACATGCAGGATTGTGTAAGAACATTAAGTTTTCAATTTATTTGAGTAAACACTAAGGAGCATGATTGTTGGATTGTATGATAACCGTATGTTTAGTTTTGTAAAATCCCGTGAAACTGTCTTACAAAGTGGCTGTACCATTTTCCATTTGTATCAACAACTAATGAGAGTTCCTGTTGCTTCACATCCTTGAGTACATTAAGTGTTGTCATTGTTTTGGATTTTGGCCATTCTGATAGGCATATAGTACATATTTCATTGTTCTAATTTGCAATTTCCTAATGACATATAATGCTGAATAACCATGTATATGCTTATTTGCCATCTGTTTATCTGTTTTTTTCAGGGGAGATGTCTGCTTCGGTCTTTTGTTCATGTTTTAACCAGATTATTTGCTTTCTTACTGTTGTGTTCTACAACTTCTTTGTATATTTTCTTTCTAAAAAAACTTTTATTTTAGGTTCAAGGGTACATATGCAGGTTTATTACATAGGTAAACTCGTGTCACAAATTTGTTGTACAGATTATTTCATCTGGGTACTAATTCTAGTACTTAATAGTTATTTTTCTGCCCCTCTCCCTCCTTCCACCCTCCAACCTCAGCTGGGTCCAAGTGTCCCCATTGTTCCCCTATTTGTGTCCATGTATTCTCATAATTTAGCCTTCACTTGTAAGTGAGAACATGCGGTATTTTGTTTTCAGTTCCTATGTTAGTTTGCTTAGAATAATGACCTCCAGCTCCATCCATGTTGCTGCAAAGGACATGATCTTGTTTTTATATGGCTGCATAGTATTCCATGGTGTATATGTACCACATTTTCTTTATACAGTCTACCATCAACGGGCATTTAGGTTGATTCCATGTCTTTGCTACTGTGAATAATGCTTCAGTGAATATATGTGTGCATGTGTCTTTGTAATAGAAACATTTATATTCCATTGGGCATATATCCAGTAATGGAGTGGCTGGGTTGAATGGTATTTCTTTCTTTTTTTTTCTTTTTTAAGACAGAGTCTCATTCTATTACCCAGGCTGGAGTGCAATGCACGATCTCGGCTCACTGCAACCTCTACCTCCCAGGTTCAAGCAATTCTTGTGCCTTAGCCTCCCGAGTAGCTGGGCTTACAGGTGTGCACCACCACGCCACCCAGCTATTTTTTGTATTTTTAGTAGAGATAGGGTTTTGCCATGCTGGCTAGGCTGGTCTTCAACTCCTGACCTCAAGCAATCTGCCCACCTCGGCCTCCCAAAGTGCTGAGATTACAGGCATGAACCACCACTCCCGGCCTGGTATTTCTGTCTTTAGGTGTTTGAGGAATCACCACACTGTCTTTCACAATGGCTGAAATAATCTACACTCCCACCAACAGTGTATAAACGTTCCGTTTTCTCTACAATCTCACCAGCATCTGTTATTTTTTGACATTTTAGTAATAGCCATTCTTACTCGTGTGAGATGGTATCTCATTGTGGTTTTGATTTGCATTCTCTAATGAACAGTGATGTTGTGCTTTTCTTCATATGATCGTTGGCCCTATGTATGTCTTCTTTTGAAAAACGTTCATGTCCTTTGCTCACTTTATTTTTTTAGAACATTTTGGGTTTAATTTTATTTCAAATGTTCTTTGACATGGAAATTTTAGGGTACTTTTGATGCTCGTGGTCATTATAAATCTACAAGATGGGGCAAAACATGTTTCATTTTCCTTCCTATTCTACATTTTTGTTTTTTCTACTTGTTTTATCATTATGTTATAACCTCATATGTAAATTTATTATACTGTTATAAATCATGTAACACGAGCCTTCCACAACTTATGAAATAGTACTAAAGAGCTGTAGAATGCAGGTGGTATTAATTTTGGCCTCCCAGCATCCTTTTCTGTGTATGAGAAAATATCCAATTTATGAGGTTTGGTGAAAATTAAGTTTTAGTTATGGCAATAAGAGTGGAGAATGCAGCATACCTGCTTTCCCAGTCTGCCTGGCAGTTAGGGTGCAGAGAGTTTTGACATGAGATGTAGAAAGCCAAAAAGAAAATGATAAAATATCTCTCCTCTCCATCTTTCTCCTCCACCTCCTGTTCCTCCTTCTTCTTCTCTCGCTGACCTTCCTGCCTGCTATTTTTGTGATAACAGCAATTTTTTCAGCAAATATGATCTGGTGTATGATCTAGGGTGGTTTTCCTAGCTGTTTAATGTATGTATAGTTGTCTAGCCCTCCTAATATTTTTGTGAGCTAGCCAATGTCTTTTTAATAAGTTGCTGTTTTCCTTATTTCAGGGAGAGCTAGCCTCTGTTGATTGCGACTGAAGAGCAGGACTGTTACAAGCCACTAAAGCAGAGAATATATATAGTCAATAAACAGAAAAAATAGCACTTTAAATAAGAATAAAATATATTGATAAATGTGAACACATGGAGATTAGTGACCATAGAAGGTAATGATTCATTCCAAATAATTAGGCTAGCAGGGCATGCAGAGTCATTCTGAACTGTCAAGGAAACATTTATATGTATGAAGACCTATGCTCTAAAGGAGTTCATGATGACAGTTTACAAGAGCAAAGACATGGAACCAAATGCCCATCAATGATAGACTGGATAAAGAAAATGTGGTACATATACACCATGGAATACTATGCAGCCATAAAAAGGAATGAGATCATGTCCTTTGCAGGGTCATGGATGAAGCTGGAAACCATCATCCTTAGCAAACTAATGCAGGAACAGAAAACCAAACACCACATGTTCTCACTTATAAATGGGAGCTGAACAATGAAAACACATGGACACAGGGAGGAGAACACACGCCAGGGCTTGTTAGGGGGTGGGGGCGAAAGGAGGGAACTTAGAGGATGGGTCAGTAGGTGCAGCTAACTACCATGGCATACATATGCCTATGTAACAGACCTGCACATTCTGCACATGTATCCCAGAACTTAGTAAAGTTTTTTTTTTTTTTTTTAAATGTAAACTTTACCCACTTTTTAATGGGGTTATTTGGGTTGTTTCTTGTAAATTTGTTTAAGTTTCTTATAGATGCTGGGTATTAGACCTCCAACAGATGAATAGTTTGCAAATATTTTCTTCCATCCTGTAGGTTGTCTGTTTACTCTGTTGATAATTTCTTTTGTGGTGCAGAAGCTCTTTAGTCTAATTAAATCCATTTCCCCATTTTACTTTTGCTGCAATTGTTTTTGGCATCCTCCTCATGAAATCTGTACCTGTTCCTATGTCCAGAACGGTATTGCCTAGGATGTCTTAGAGGGTTTTTGAAGTTTTGGGTTCTTACATTTAGGTGTTTTATCCATCTTGAGTTGATTTTGTATATGGTGTAAGGATGGGATACAGTTTCAATTTTCTGCATATGGCTAGACATTTATCCCAGCACCATTTATGGAATAGGGAGTCATTTCCCCATTGCTTATTTTTGTCTGCTTTGTTGAAGATAAGATTGTTGTATTTGTGTGGCCTAATTTCTGGGCTCTTTATTCCTTTCCATTAGTCTATGTGTCTGTTTTTGTACCAGTACCATGTAGTATTGGTTAATATAGTCTTATACTGTAGTTTGACAGTAACATTTTGGTGACAGTAACATTTTGTTTACTGTTGCCCTGTAGTACACATTGCCTCCTGCTTTGATCTTTTTGCTTAGGATTGCCTTGGCTATTTGTGTTTCTTTTTAGTTTCATATGAGTTTTAAAATAGTATTTTTCTACTTCCGTGAAGAATGTCATTGGTAGTTTGATAGGAATGGCATTGATTTTATAAATTGCTTTGGGTAGTATAGCTATTTTAAAAATATTGATTCTTCCTGTCCATGAGCATGGAATGTTTTTTCCATTTATTTGTGTTATCTATGATTTGTTTGAGCAGTGCTGTGTAATGCAAATCTTTTCTCCCAGTATGTGGCTTGTCTAATCTTTCTCTTGACACAGTGTTTTGCAGAGCAGAAGTTTTAAATTTGAATAAAGTTATTCCTTTCATCGATCATGTTTTTGCTACTGAATCTAAAAAGTTGCTGCCATACCCAGGGTCATCTAGGTTTTCTTCTATGTCATCCCCTAGAAATTTTAGTTTTACATTTTACATTTAAGTCTATGATCCACGTTGAGTTAATTTTTGTAAAGGGTGTAAAGTTTGTGTCTAGATTCTTTTTTTTTTTTTTTTTTTTTTTGCATGTGGATGTCCTGTTGTTCTAGCAACATTTGTTGGAAGACGATCTTTGTTTCATTATAATGCCTTTACTCCCTTGTCAAAGATCAGTTGATTGTACTTATATGAGTCCATTCCTGGGTTGTCTGTTGGGTTCCATTTATCTATTTGTCTATTCTCTTGCCAACATGACACTGTCTTTATTACTGTAGCTTTATAGTAAGTCTTGATGTAGGATAGTGTTAGTTCTTCAATATTGTGTATTTTGGGTCTTTGCCTCTACATATTATCCTTAGGATCTGATATAGTTTGGCTGTGTCCCCACCCAAATCTCATCCAGAATTGTACCTCCCATAATTTCCACTTGTTGTGGGAGGGACTTGGTGGGAGGTAATTGAGTCATGGGGGCAGGTCTTTCCTATGCTGTCCTTGTGATAACAAATAAGTCTCATGCCATCTGATGGTTTTATAAAGGAGAGTTCCTTTGCACAGGCTCTCTTGCCTGCCTTTGTGTAAAACGTGACTTTGCTCCTTTTTTGCCATCTGCCATAATTTCGAGGCCTCCCCAGTCATGTGGAACTGTGAGTCAATTAAACCTCTTTTTAAAATAAATTACCCAGTCTTGGGTATGTCTTTATTAGCAGCGTGAGACCAGACTAATACAGGATCAGTTAGTCTATAGCCACAAAATAAATTGAATTTGATTAAGATTACATTGAATCTATAGATCGAGTTGGGAATAACTGACATCTTGACAATATTGAGTCTTCCTATCCATGAACATAGAGTATCTCCCCTTTTTTGTTTATTTTATTTTGTTCAGAGTTTTGGGGTTTTCCTCATATACATCTTGTACCTATTGTGTTAGATTTATACTTACGTATTTTTTTAAGTGCTAACATAAATGGTAATGTGGTCTTTTAAATTTCAAAATCCACTTGTTACTGTTATATATGAAAGGGATTGACTTTTTATGTTAAACTTGTATTTTTCAATTTTGCTATAATTTTTTATTAGTTTCAGGAAGTTTTTATCGTGATTTTTTTTTGGGTTTTCTACATACACAATCATGTCATGTGTAAACGAAGATAGTTTTATTTCTTTCTTCCCAATTCATATACTATTTAATTTCCTTTTCCTGTCTTATTGCTCTGACTAGGCTTTCCAATATGATGTTGAAAAGCAGTGGTGAGAGGAGACATCCATGCCTTATTCCTGATTGCAGCAGAAAAAAAACACAAGTTTCTCATCATTAAGTAAAATATTAACTCTAGGCTTTTCGTAGATGTTATTTATCAGTTAAGGAAGCTTCCTTCTGTTCTTAGTTTACTGAGAAATTTTTATCATGAATGAATGCAGGATTTTGTCAAATGCATTTTATGCATCATTGTCATAATTATATAATGTTTCTTCTTTAGCCTCTTCATATGGTGGATTACATTAATTCATTTTTGACTCTTGAACCAGCCCTGCATACTCGTGATACATCTTATCTTGTTGTAGTGTATAATTCCTTTGATCAATAATGGATCAATATTTTGCCAAGGATGTTTGCATCTATCTTCATAAGAAATATTCATTTATAGTTTTCTTTTCTTGTAATATTTTTGGAGGGCTTTGATACTAGAATAATGCTGGTCTCTTGGAATGAGTTGGGAATTATTCCCTCTGCATCTATCTTCTGGAATAGATTATAGAAATTGGTATAATTTTATTTTTAAGCATTTGGTGGAATTCACCAGTGAACTCATCTGGGCCTTGTGATTTCTATTTTGGAAGGCTATTAATTATTCATTCAAATTATTTAATAGGTATCAAACTAATTGGATTGTCTGTTTCTTCTTCTGTGACTTCTAGTAGACTGCATTTTTCCAGGACTTCCATGCATGTGGTGCATGTCATCTAGTTTTGATAAACATTTGATAATGTGTGGGCATAGTTTTCATAATATTCATTTGTTATCCTTTTAATGACCATGACATCTGTAGTTTTATTCCCTGTTTCATTTCTGATATTAGAAAATTGTGTTTTCTCTCAGTTTTCTTAGCCTGGCAAGAAGTTTTATTAATCTTTTCAAAGAACCAGTATTTGGTTTTGTAGATTTTTCTTATTGTTCCGTTGTTTTAAATGTCATTTATTTCTGCTCTAATTCTGTTTCTTTTCTTCTGCTTACTTAGAATTTAATTTGTTCTTCTTTTTCTAGTTCTTTAAGATTGAAGTTTAGATTATTGATGTGGATTTTCTTCTCTTCTAATGTATGTATTCAATGCTATAATGCTTTCCCAAAGCATTGATTTTGCTGCATTCCACAAATTCTAATAAGTTGTATTTTCATTTTCATTTAGTTCAAAATATTTTGATAGGAATATCATTGAATCTGTAAATAGCTTTGGAAAGTATGCCCATCATAGTGCTATTGATTCTTCCCATCCATGACCATAGAATGTTTTTTCCATTTATTTGTGTTGTTCCTTGTTTCTTTCAGCATTGTTTTTCAGTTCTCCTTGTAGATATCCTGCACCTCCTTGGTTAGCTGTGTTCATAGGTAATTCATTTTCTTTGCAGCTATTGTAAATAAAATTGTGTTTTTGATTTGATTTTCAGCCCAGATGTTATTGGTGTATAAACATGTACTGATTTTTGTATATTGATTTTGTATCTTCAAACCTTACTAAAGCTATATTTAGTTAAAAGGGCCTTTTGGCAAAGTCTTTAGGGTTTCCTAGGTATAGGCTTAAAATAATATCAGCTTTTGCCTGTTTAGTATGATGTTGGCTGTGGGTTTGAAACAGATGTCTCTTATTATTCTGAAGTATGTTTCTTTGATGCCTAGTCTGTGAAGGGTTTTTATCAGGAAGTAATGTTGGATTTTATCAAAAGTTTTTCCATATTTAATGAAATGATCATATGGTTATTGCTCTTAATTCTGTTCATGTGGAGAAACACAATTATTCATGTGTGTATGTAGAACCAGCCTTTCATTCCAGGAATGAAGACTACTTGATAATTGTGTATTAACATTTTCATGTGCTGCCTGATTTTGTTTGTGAGTATTTTTCCCAGGATTTTTGTGTCTACGTTCACCAGGGATATTGGTCTGAAGTTTTCTTTCTTCATCATGTCTCTGCCAGGTTTTGATATTAGGCTGATGCTGGCTTCATAGAATGAATTAAGAAGGGGTTTCTTCTCTCCTCTTCTATTTTTTGAGATAATTTCAGTAAAATTAGTAACAGTTCTTTTTTGTATGTCTAGTAGAATTCAGTTGTCAATCCATCTGGCCCAGGGATTGTGTTTTGGTTGGTAGTGTTTTTCTTTTTTCTTTTTTTAAAAATATTATTACTGATTTTATTTCAAAGCTTGATATTGGTTCATTCAGGATTTTAAATCTTTTCTGAATTCAATCTTGGGATATTGGGTGCTTCCAGGAATTTACCCATTTCCTCTAGGTTTTCTAAATTGTGTGCATAGAGCTGTTTATAGTATTCTCTGAGGATCTTTTATAGTTCTGTGGGATCAGTTGTAATGTCATTTTTGTCATTTCTTATTGTCTTACTTTGATCTCTCTGTTTTCTTTGTTAAAATATTTAAATTTTGAGCAAGATGGCCAAATAAGAACAGCTCCAGTCTCCAGCTCTCAGTGCGAGTGACACAGAAGACAGGTGATTTCTGCATTCTCAACTATGGTACTGGGTTCATCTCACTAGGGAGTGCCACACAATTGGTGCTGGTCAGCTGCTGCAGCCCGAACAACGAGAGCTGAAGCAGGGCGAGGCATCGCCTCACCTGGGAAGTGCAAGGGGGAAGGGAATCCCTTTTCCTAGCCAGGGGAACTGAGACACACAACACCTGGAAAATCGGGTAACTCCCACCCCAATACTACACTATAACAAGGATCTTAGCAAACGGGCACACCAGGAGATTATATCCCACACCTGGCCAGGAGGGTCCCACGCCCACAGAGCCTCCCTCATTGCTAGCACAGCAGTCTGCGATCTAACAGCAAGGCAGCAGCGAGGCTGGGGGAGGGGCGCCTGCCATTGCTGAGGCTTAAGTAGGTAAACAAAGCCACTGGGAAGCTCGAAATGAGTGGAGCTCACAGCAGCTCAAGGAGTCCTGCCTGTCTCTGTAGACTCCACCTCTGGGGACAGGGCACAGCTAAACAACAACAAAAACAACAACAACAAAGCAGCAGAAACCTCTGCAGACGCAAACGACTCTGTCTGACAGCTTTGAAGAGAGCAGTGATTCTCCCAACATGGAGGTTCAGATCTGAGAATGGACAGACTGCCTGCTCAAGTGGGTCCCTGACCGCTGAGTAGCCTAACTGGGAGACATCCCCCACTAGGGGCAGACCGACACCCCACACCTCACAGGGTGGAGTACACCCCTGAGAGGAAGCTTCCAAAGCAAGAATCAGACAGGTACACTCGCTGTTCAGCAATATTCTATCTTCTGCAGCCTCTGCTGCTGACACCCAGGCAAACAGGGTCTGGAGTGGACCTCAAGCAATCTCCAACAGACCTACAGCTGAGGGTCCTGACTGTTAGAAGGAAAACTAACAAACAGGAAGGACACACACACCAAAACCCCATCAGTACATCACCGTCATCAAAGACCAGAGGCAGATAAAACCACAAAGATGGGGAAAAAGCAGGGCAGAAAAGCTGGAAATTCAAAAAATAAGAGGGCATCTCCCCCTGCAAAGGCACGCAGCTCATCGCCAGCAATGGATCAAAGCTGGATGGAGAATGACTTTGAAGAGATGAAAGAAGAAGGCTTCAGTCCATCAAATTTCTCAGAGCTAAAGGAGGAATTACGTACCCAGCGCAAAGAAACTAAAAATCTTGAAAAAAGAGTGGAAGAATAGATAACTAGAATAATTAATGCAAAGAAGGTCATAAACAAACTGATGGAGATGAAAACCATGACATGAGAAATATGTGACAAATGCACAAGCTTCAGTAAAGGACTTGATCAACTGGAAGAAAGAGTATCAGCGATTGAGGATCAAATGAATGAAATAAAGTGAGAAGAGAAACCTAAAGAAAAAAGAAGAAAAAGAAATGAACAAAGCCTGCAAGAAGTATGGGATTATGTAAAAAGACCAAATCTACGTCTGATTGGGGTGCCTGAAAGTGAGGGGGAAAATGGAACCAAGTTGGAAAACACTCTTCAGGATATCATCCAGGAGAATTTCCCCAACCTAGTAGGGCAGGCCAGCATGCAAATTCAGGAAATACAGAGAATGCTACAAAGATATTCCTCGAGAAGAACAACTCCAAGACACATAATTGCCAGATTCACCAAAGTTGAAGTGAAGGAAAAAATCTTAAGGGCAGCCAGAGAGAAAGGTTGGGTTACCCACAAAGGGAAGCCCATCAGACTAACAGCAGATCTCTTGGCAGAAACTCTCCAAGCCAGAAGAGAGTGGGGGCCAAAATTCAACATTCTTAAAGAAAAGAATTTTCAACCGAGAATTTCATATCCAGCCAAACTAAGTTTCATAAGTGAAGGAGAAATAAAATCCTTTACAGATAAGCAAATGCTTAGAGATTTGGTCACCACTAGGCCTGCCTTAACAAGAGACCCTGAATGAAGCACTAAACATGGAAACGAACAACCGGTACCAGCCATTGCAAAAACATGCCAAAATGTAAAGACCATGGAGGCTAGGAAGAAACTGCATCAACTATCGAGCAAAATAACCAGTTAATATCATAATTGCAGGATCAAGTTCACACATAACAATATTAACCTTAAACATAAATGGACTAAATGCTCCAATTAAAAGACACAGACTGGCAAACTGGATAAAGAGTCAAGACCCATCAGTCTGCTGTATTCAGGAGACCCATCTCACATGCAGAGACACACATAGGCTCAAAATAAAGGGATGGAGGAAGATCTACCAAGCAAATGCAGAACAAAGAAAAGCAGGGGTTGCAATACTAGTCTCTGATAAAGCAGACTTTAAACCATCAAAGATCAAAAGAGACAAAGAAGGCCATTACCTAATGGTAAAAGGATCAATTCAACAGGAAGAGCTAACTATCCTAAAGGTATATGCACCCAATACAGGAGCACCCAGATTCATAAAGCAAGTCCTTAGAGACTTACAAAGAGACTTAGACTCCCATACAATAATAATGGGAGACTTCAACACCCCACTGTCAACATTAGACAGATCAACGAGACAGAAAGTTAACAAGGATATCCAGGAATTGAACTCATCTCTGCAGCAAGCAGACTTAATAGACATCTACAGAACTCTCCACCCCAAATCAACAGAATATACATTCTTCTCAGCACCACATCGCACTTATTCCAAAATTGACCACATAATTGGAAGTAAAGCACTCCTCAGCAAATGTACAAGAACAGAAACTATAACAAACTGTCTCAAGGACCACAGTGTAATCAAACTAGCACTCAGGACTAAGAAACTCAATCAAAACCGCTCAACTACATGGCAACTGAATAACCTGCTCCTGAATGACTACTGGGTACATAACGAAATGAAGGCAGAAATAAAGACGTGCTTTGAAACCAATGAGAACAAAGATACAACACACCAGAATCTCTGGGACACATTTAAAGTAGTGTGTAGAGGGAAATTTATAGCACTAAATGCCCACAAGAGAAAGCAGGAAAGATCTAAAATTGACACTCTAACATCACAATTAAAAGAGCTAGAGAAGCAAGAGCAAACTCATTCAAAAGCTAGCAGAAGGCAAGAAATAACTAAGATCAGAGCAGAACTGAAGGAGATAGAGACACAAAAAACCCTCCAAAAAATCAATGAATCCAGGAGTGGTTGTTTTGAAAAGATCAGCAAAATTGATAGACCTCTAGCAAGACTAATAAAGAAGAAAAGAGAGAAGAATCAAATAGATGCAATAAAAAATGATAAAGGGGACATCACCACCGACCCCACAGAAATACAAACTACCATCAGAGAATACGATAAACACCTCTATGCAAATAAACTAGAAAATCTAGAAGAAATGGATAATTTCCTGGACACTTACACTCTTCCAAGACTAAACCAGGAAGAAGCTGAATCCCTGAATAGACCAATGGCAGGCTCTGAAATTGAGGCAATAATTAATAGCCTACCAACCAAAAAAAGTCCAGGACCAGATGGATTCACAGCTGAATTATACCAGAGGTACAAGGAGGAGCTGGTACCATTCCTTCTGAAACTATTCCAATCAATAGAAAAAGAGGGAGTCCTCCCTAACTCATTTTATGAGGCCAACATCATCCTGATACCAAAGCCTTGCAGAGACACAACAAAAAAAGAGAATTATAGACCAATATCCCTAATGAAGATTGATGCAAAAATCCTCAATAAAATACTGGCAAAACGGATCCAGCAGCACATCCAAAAGCTTATGCACCATGATCAAGTGGGCTTCATCCCTGGGATGCAAGGCTGGTTCAACATATGGAAATCAATAAATGTAATCCAGCATATAAACAGAACCAAAGACAAAAACCACATGATTATCTCAATAGATGCAGAAAAAGCCTTTGACAAAATTCAACAGCCCTTCATGCTAAAAATGCTCAATAAATTCAGTATTGATGGAACATATCTCAAAATAGTAAGAGTTATTTATGACAAACCCACAGCCAATATCATACTGAATGGGCAAAAACTGGAAAAATTCCCTTTGAAAACTGGCACAAGACAGGGATGCCCTCTCTCACCACTCCTATTCAACATACTGTTGGAAGTTCTGGCTAGGGCAATCAGGCAAGAGAAAGAAATCAAGGGTATTCAGTTAGGAAAAGATGAAGTCAAATTGTCCCTGTTTGCAGATGACATGATTGTATATTTAGAAAACCCCATTGTCTCAGCCCAAAATCTCCTTAAGCTGATAAGCAACTTCAGCAAAGTCTCAGGATACAAAATCAATGTGCAAAAATCACAAGCATTCTTATACACCAGTAACAGACAGAGAGCCAAATCATGAATGAACTTCCATTCACAATGGCTTCAAAGAGAATAAAATACCTAGGAATCCAACTTACAAGGGATGTAAAGGACCTCTTCAAGGAGAACTACAAACCACTGCTCAGTGAAATAAAAGAGGACACAAACAAATGGAAGAACATGCGATGCTCATGGAGAGGAAGAATCAATATCTTGAAAATGGCCATACTGCCCAAGATAATTTATAGACTCAATGCCATCCCCATCAAGCTTTCAATTACTTTCTTCACAGAATTGGAAAAAACTGCTTTAAAGTTCATATGGAAACAAAAAAGAGCCCACATTCAAGACAATCCTAAGTCAAAAGAACAAAGCTGGAGGCATCATGCTACCTGACTTCAAACTATACTACAAGGCTACGGTAACCAAAACAGTATGGTACTGGTACCAAAACAGAGATATAGACCAATGGAACAGAACAGAGTCCTCAGAAATAATACCACACATCTACAGCCATCTGATCTTTGACAAACCTGAGAGAAACAAGAAATGGGGAAAGGATTCCCTATTTAATAAATGGTGCTGGGAAAATTGGCTAGCCATAAGTAGAAAGCTGAAACTGGATCCTTTCCTTACTCCTTATACAAAAATTAATTCAAGATGGATTAGAGACTTAAATGTTAGACCTAATACCATTAAAACCCTAGAAGAAAACCTAGGTAATACCATTCACAACATGGGCATGGGCAAGGATTTCATTTCTAAAACACCATAAGCAATGGCAAGAAAAGCCAAAATTGACAAATGGGATCTCATTAAACTAAAGAGCTTCTGCACAGCAAAAGAAACTACCATCAGAGTGAACAGGCAACCTACAGAATGGGAGAACATTTTTGCAATCTACTTATCTGACAAAGGGCTAATATCCAGAACTTCCAAAGAACTCAAACAAATTTACAAGAAAAAAAACAAACAACCCCATCAAAAAGTGGGCAAAGGATATGAACAGACATTTCTCAAAAGAAGACATTCGTACAGCCAACAGACACATGAAAATATGCTCATCATCACTGGCCATCAGAGAAATGCAAATCAAATCAAAACCACAATGAGATACCATCTCACACCAGTTGGAATGGCAATCATTAAAAAGTCAGGAAACAACAGGTGCTGGAGAGGATGTGGAGAAATAGGAACACTTTTACACTGTTGGTGGGATTGTTAACTAGTTCAGCCATTATAGTATGGCGATTCCTCAAGGATCTAGAACTAGAAGTACCATATGACCCAGCCATCCCATTACTGGGTATATACCCAAAGGATTATAAATCATGCTGCTATAAAGACACATGCACACGTATGTTTATTGTGGCACTATTCACAGTAGCAAAGACTTGGAATCAACCCAAATGCCCATCAGTGACAGACTGGATTAAGAAAATGTGGCACATTTATACCATGGAGTACTATGAAGCCATAAAATACGATGAGTTTGTGTCCTTTGTAGGGACATGGATGCAACTGGGAACCATCATTCTCTGCAAACTATCACAAGAACAGAAAACCAAACACTGCATGTTCTCACTCATAGGTGGGAACTGAGCAATGAGATCACTTGGACTCGGGAAGGGGAACATCACACACCAGGGCCTATTATGGGGAGCGGGGAGGGGGGGAGGGATTGCACTGGGAGTTATACCTGATGTAAATGACAAATGATGGGTGCTGACGAGTTGATGGATGCAGCACACCAACATGGCACAAGTATACATATGTAACAAACCTGCACATTATGCACATGTACCCTAGAACATAAAGTATAATAATAATAATAAAATTAAAAAAAAAATAAAAAATATTTAAATTTTTTCTTGAGATATCTTCTTTGTCTTATATGTTATTTTAAAGTGTATTGTTTAATGTCCAAGAATTTTGGGGCTTTCTAAACAACTTTCTGTTATTGATTTCTAGTTTAATTCCACTCTGGTGAAAGCAGATTTCTATTCTTGTAAATTTTTTAAGTTGTGTTTTTTAGGTTAGAATGTCATCTATGTTGATTAATGTTTCATGTGAACTTGAGAAGAATGTGTATTCTTCTGTTGTTGGATGCAGTGGTCTACAGATGTCAATTATATTTAGTTGCTTGTGATATTGAGTTCAACTGCATCCTTAATAACTTTTTGCATGGTAGATCTGTCCATTTCTGACAGAGGGGTATTAATGTCTTCAAATGTAACAGTGGATTCGTCCATTTCTCTTTGATGTCCTGTACATTTTTACCTCATGCATTTTGATATTCTCTTTTTAAGTGTATACACATTATGAAATATTATTTCTTGCCAGGCGTGGTGACTCACGCCTGTAATCCCAGCACTTTGGGAGGCAGAGGCGGGTGGATTTCTTGAGGTCAGGAGATCGAGACCATCCTGGCCAACTTGGTGAAACCCCATCTCTACTAAAAATACAAAAATTAACCTGGCATGGTGGTGGGCACCTGTAATCCCAGCTACTTGGGAGGCTGAGGCAGGAGAATCACTTGAACCCAGGAAGCAGAGGTTGCAGTGAGCCAAGATCGCGCCACTGCACTCCAGCCTGGGTAACAGAGTGAGACTCCGTCTCAAAAAAAAAAAAAAAAAAAAAAAAAAGAAATGTTATTTCTTGTTGGAGTACTGACTTCTTTATCAGTATGTAATAACCCTCTTTATTCCTGATAACTTTCCTTTCTCTAAAGTTGGCTCTGTCTGAAATTAATATAGCTACTTCAGCTTTGCATGCCATGTCTTTCTCCACCCATTTACTTTTAGTTTATATATGTCTTTATATTTAAAGTGGGCTCCTTGTAGACAACATACAGTTGGATATTTTTGGATCCACTTTAACGACATGTGTCTTTTAATTGGTGTATTTAGATGATGGGGGCAGTTTAAAGTGATTGCTGATATAGTTGGATTAATATATACAATATTTGTTATATTTTCTATATGTTACCTTTGTGTTTTTTCATATTTTTGTCTTTCACACTGCTATGGTCTGAGTGTTTGTTTCCCCAGAATTCATATGTAGAAGTCTTAACTCCTGAGGTGATGGCATGACAAATGGGAGCCTTTGGGAAGTGGTTAAGTCATGAGGACTCCACTTTCATGTACAGAATTAGTGACCTTATGAAAGAAGGCTGAAGGAGCTTGGTCACCCATTCTGCCATGTGAGGACACAGCTAGAAAATGTCATGTATGAGGAAACAGACCTTACCAGACACTAAATTTGCCAGGGCTATGATCTTAGATTTGCAGCCTCCAAAACTGGGCAATAAATTTGTGTTGTTTATAAGTTTCCCAGTTTAAGGTATTTTGTTATAGAGGCCTGAAAAAACGAAGAAACATACTTTTGCTGACTTTTTGTGGTTTTAATTAAGCTTTTAATATAATTTCAACTTATCTCATTTCTTAGCACATCAACTGATATGGTTTGCCTATGTCCCCACCCAAATCTCAGCTTGAATTGTAATAATTCCCACATGTCAAGGGCAGGGCCTGATGGAGATAATTAAATCATGGGAAGTTTCCCCATGCTTTTCTCATGGTAGTGAATAAGTCCCATGAGATCTGATAGTTTTATAAATGGGAGTTCCCCTGCACAAGCTCCCTCTTGCCTGCTGCCATGTAATACGTGTCTTGCTTCCCCTTCATCTTCTACCATGCTTGTGAGGCCTCCCCAGTCACAGGGAACTGTGAATCATTTAAACTTCTTTCCTTTATAAGTTACCCAGTCTTGGGTATGTCTTTTTTTTTTTTTAAATTTATTTATCTATTATTATTACTATACTTTAAGTTCCAGGGTACATGTGCATAACGTGCAGGTTTGTTACATATGTATACTTGTGCCATGTTGGTGTGCTGCACCCATCAACTCGTCGGCACCCATCAACTCGTCATTTACATCAGGTATAACTCCCAATGCAATCCCTCCCCCCTCCCCGTGATAGGCCCCGGTGTGTGATGTTCCCCTTCCCAAGTCCAAGTGATCTCATTGTTCAGTTCCCACCTATGAGTGAGAACATGTGGTGTTTGATTTTCTGTTCTTGTGATAGTTTGCTGAGAATGATGGTTCCCAGTTGCACCCATGTCCCTACAAAGGACACGAACTCATTCTATTTTATGGCTTCATAGTATTCCATGGTGTATATGTGCCACATTTTCTTAATCCAGTCTGTCACTGATGGGCATTTGGGTTGATTCCAAGTCTTTGCTATTGTGAATAGTGCCACAATAAACATACGTGTGCATGTGTCTTTATAGCAGCATGATTTACAATCCTTTGGGTATATACCCAGTAATGGGATGGCTGGGTCATATGGTATTTCTAGTTCTAGATCCTTGAGGAATCGCCATACTGTTTTCCATAATGGTTGAACTAGTTAACAATCCCACCAACAGTGTAAAAGTGTTCCTATTTCTCCACATCCTCTCCAGCACCTGTTGTTTCCTGACTTTTTAATGATTGCCATTCTAACTGGTGTGAGATGGTATCTCATTGTGGTTTTGATTTGATTTGCATTTCTCTGATGGCCAGTGATGATGAGCATTTTTTCATGTGTCTGTTGGCTGTATGAATGTCTTCTTTAGAGAAATGTCTGTTCATATCCTTTGCCCACTTTTTGATAGGGTTGTTTGCTTTTTTCTTGTAAATTTGTTTGAGTTCTTTGGAAGTTCTGGATATTAGCCCTTTGTCAGATGAGTAGATTGCAAAAATGTTCTCCCATTCTGTAGGTTGCCTGTTCACTCTGATGGTAGTTTCTTTTGCTGTGCAGCTGCTCTTTAGTGTAATTACATCCCATTTGTCAATTTTGGCTTTTGCTGCCGTTGCTTTTGGTGTTTTAGATATGAAGTCTTTGCCCATGCCTATGTCCTGAATGGTACTACCTAGGTTTTCTTCTAGGGTTTTTATGGTATTAGTTCTAACATTTAAGTCTGTAATTCATGTTGAATTAATTTTCGTATAAGGAGTAAGGAAAGGATCCAGTTTCAGCTTTCTACATATGGCTAGCCAATTTTCCCAGCACCATTTATTAAATAGGGAATCCTTTCCCCATTTCTTGTTTCTCTCGGGTTTGTCAAAGATCAGATGGCTGTAGATGTGTGGTATTATTTCTGAGGACTCTGTTCTGTTCCATTGGTCTATATCTCTGTTTTGGTACCAGTACCATGCTGTTTTGGTTACTGTAGCCTTGTAGTATAGTTTGAAGTCAGGTAGCGTGATGCCTCCAGCTTTGTTCTTTTGACTTAGGATTGTCTTGGAGATGCGGGCTCTTTTTTGGTTCCATATGAACTTTAAAGCAGTTTTTTCCAGTTCTGTGAAGAAATTCATTGGTAGCTTGATGGGGATGGCATTGAATCTATAAATTACCTTGGGCAGTATGGCCATTTTCACGATATTGATTCTTCCTATCCATGAGCATGGTATGTTCTTCCATTTGTTTGTGTCCTCTTTTATTTCACTGAGCAGTGGTTTGTAGTTCTCCTTGAAGAGGTCCTTTACATCCCTTGTAAATTGGATTCCTAGGTATTTGATTCTCTTTGAAGCAATTGTGAATGGAAGTTCATTAATGACTTGGCTCTCTGTTTGTCTGTTACTGGTGTATAAGAATGCTTGTGATTTTTGCACATTAATTTTGTATCCTGAGACTTTGCTGAAGTTGCTTATCAGCTTAAGGCGATTTTGGGCTGAGACAATGGGGTTTTCTAAATATACAATCATGTCATCTGCAAAGAGGGACAATTTGACTTCTTCTTTTCCTAACTGAATACCCTTGATTTCTTTCTCTTGCCTGATTGCCCTAGCCAGAACTTCCAACAGTATGTTGAATAGGAGTGGTGAGAGAGGGCATCCCTGTCTTGTGCCAGTTTTCAAAGGGAATTTTTCCAGTTTTTGCCCATTCAGTATGATATTGGCTGTGGGTTTGTCATAAATAGCTCTTATTATTTTGAGATACATTCCATGAATACTGGGTATGTCTTTATTAACCATGTGATAACAGGCTAATACAGTAAATTGGTACTGGGAGTGGGGCACTGCTGTAAAGACACCTAAAAATGTGGAAGCAACTTTGGAGCTGGGTAACAGGCAGGAGTTGGGCCAGTTTGGAGCCTCAGAAGAAGCCAGAAAAATGTGGGAAAGTTTGGAATTTCCTAGATAATTTTTTATTGGTTTTGACCAATTCGCATAGTGATATGGACATTAAAGTCCAGGCTGAGGCGGCCTCAGATGGGGATGAACAACTTGTTGGGAACTGGAGCAAAGGTGACTCTTTCTATGTTTTAGCAAAGAGGCTGGTGGTATTTTTCCCCTGCCCTAGAGATTTGTGAAACTTTGAACTTGAGAGAGTTGATTTGGAGTATCCGGAAGAAAAAATTGCTAAGCAGCAAAGTGCTCAAGAGGAAGCAGAGCATAAAAGTTTCAAAAATTTGCAGACCTAATGATGCAGTAGAAAAGAAAAATCCATTTTCTGGGGAGAAATTCAAGCCATCAGCAGAAATTTGCATAAGTAGTGAGGATCCAAATGCTAATTGTCAAGACAACTGGGAAAATGTCTTCAGGGCATGTCAGAGACCTTTGCATCAGGCCCTGCCATCATAAGCTTGGAGGCCTAGGAGGGAAAAATGGTTTCCTGGGGTGGGTCCAGGGCCCCAGTGCTGTGTGCAGCCTTGAGATTGGTGCCCTGCATCCCAGCTGCTCCAGCTTTGGCTAAAAAGGGCCAAGGTACAGCTCTGGTTGTGGTTTCAGAGAGTGCAAGCCTTGAGCCTTGGCAGCTTCCATGTGGTGTTGAGCTTGTGCATGAACAGAAGTCAAGAACTGAGGTTTGAGAACCTCTGCCTATATTTCAGATGATGTATGGAAATACCTGGATTTCCAGGCAGAAGTTTGTTGCAGGGGTGGAACCCTCATGGATTACTTCTGCTAGGGCAATGCAGAAGGCATATGTGGGCTTGAAGCCCACACTCAGAGTCCCCACTGAGGCACTGCCTAGTGGAGCTGTGAAAAGAGGGGCACTGTCCTTCAGACTCCAGAATGGTAGATCCACCAACAGCTTGCACTGTGCACCTGGAAAAGCCACAGAATCAATGTCAGCCCATGAAAGCAGCCAGGAGGAGAGCTGAATCCTGCAAAGCCACAGGGTGGAGCTGCCCAAGACCATGGGAACCCAAGTCTTGCATCAGTATGACCTGCATGTGAGACATGGAGTCAAAGGAGATCATTTTGGAGCTTTAAGATTTGACTGCCCTGATGGATTTCAGAAGGGCCTGTGGCCCCTTCATTTTGACCAATTTCTGTCTTTTAGAAGAAGTGTATTTACCCAATGCCTGTACCCCCATTGTATCTAGGAAGTAACTACCTTGATTTTGATTTTACAGGCTTATAGGCAGAAAAGACTTGCCTTGTCTCAGATGAGACTTTGGACTGTGGACTTTTGATTTAATGCTGAAATGAGTTAAGACTTTAGAGGGCTGTTGGGAAGGCATGATTGGCTTTGAAATGTGAGGATGTAAGATTTGTGAGGGGACAGGGGTGCAATGCTACAGTTTGGCTGTGTCCCCACTCAAATCTCATATTGAATTTTAATAATATCCATGTGTTGAGGGTGGGGCAAAGTGGAGATAATTGAATCATGTGAGGCAATTTTTTCCATACTGTTCTCATGGTAGTGAATAAGTCTCATGAGATCTAATGGTTTTATTAATGGGAGTTCCCCTGCATAAACTCTCTCTTGCCTGCTGCCATGTAAGACATCTCTTGCTTCATTTTTGCATTACACCATGATTGTGAGGTCTCCCCAGCCACGCGGAACTGTGAGTCAATTAAACCTCTTTTCTTTATAAATTACCTAGTCTTGGGTGTGTCTTTACTAGCAGCATGAGAACAGACTAATACATCAATTATATATTTTTTCTACTTTGTTTAGGTGTCTCTTTAGTTTGCAATATCCATTTACAACTAATCCAAGTTCACTTTTAAATAACATTATACTGCTTCACAGGTAGTACAAGTATATTATAATAACAAAATATTTTCTATTCTTTCTTTCTGAACTTTCTATTATAGCTGTAATTCATTTCTCTTATATATAAACACACACACACACAGACACACATACTGTTGCTATTTCTATTTGGGACAAACTGTTGCCTGTTAGATTAATGAAGATAAAAATATAATTTTTAATTTTACTTTCACTTATTCCATTTCTAATATTTTCTTTCTTTAAATACATCCAAGTTTCTGACGAATATTGCTTTCATTATTCCTGAGGAGCTTCTTTTAACTTTATGAGGCCATTCTTTTGATGACACATGTTCTCAGTTCTTGTTTGTCTGACAAAATGTTTATTTTGCCTTCCTTTTGAAGGATTATTTCATAGGATACAGAAATTTAAGATGGTGGGTTTCTTTTCTGTCAATACTTTACATATTTCATTCTAATTTCTTTTTGCTTCTCTGCAAATAAACCATTTTTAAAACTTCTGACTTCTTTCATCTTTTCTTTATCTTTGATTTTCTGCAGTTTAAATGTGATAAACCTAAGTGTAGCTTTTTCTTTTATTCCTTTTTTTGGAATCATCCTGGTTGATTCTCTTAGTGTCCTGAATGTTGTTAAGTGTTTGACGTTAATTTCAGAAAATTCTCTGTCACTTCAAATATTTCTTTTTTTCTCTCTTTCTTCTCCTTATGGTGTTCCCAGTATGCATAGTTACATCTTTTGTTGTCTGACTTTCTTATTCTGTTCCCTTTTCAAATATTTTTCTCTTTACTTTTCGGTTTTGGAAGATTCTATTGTCATATCCCTAAGCTGAGAGATATATTTTTTCTCCCCCATGTCCAGCCTACTGATGAGACAATTAAAAGCATTTTTTATTTCTGTTGCACGCCATATTTTGATTTCTAGTTTTTATTTATATACTCATTTAAAAATTTGATTAAAATATAATTCACTGTTTGAAAAGAACAACAATGTTTTATGGTACTTATAACTTATATAGACATAAAATATATGACCACAGTAGCACAAAAGATAGAAAGCATAAATAGATGTACATTGTTGTAAGGTCTTATACATGAAGTAGCATAATATTATTTGAAGGTAGGCTGTGACAGAATAAATACGCATATGCAAAACCAGAAGCAAAAAAAAAAAAAAAAAAACCTCTCCAAATAAGTGTAGATAAAAAAATTCAGATACGAGAAGATAAAATGGAATGCTGTAAAAGCAAATCAAATAATTCAAACCAAGTCAGAAAAGAAAAAAAGAACAACAAATAACAATAAAAAGAACAAATGTTACACATAGAAAACATAGCAAGATGATAATCTAACCATATAGAAAATTACATTAAGCATAAATGGTTCATATAGTCAAGCAAAAACAAAGACCAACTTTCTGCTGTCTACAAAAACATGTTTAAATATAGAAGCACACACAGGTTATAATTAAAAGGATAGAAAAAGATACGACTGCAAGCACTTATCAAATAAAGTGCAGTGGCTACATTAATATTAAAAAATAGACTTCAGGACAAGAAATATTACCAAGGATAATGAGGGACATTTTTAAACAACAAAAGTATCCATTAATGAAGATTTTAAATGAATATATACTCAGTAATAGAGCTTCAAAATATATAAATAAAAACAACAAATATAAAAGGAGACATGGACAAATTCACAATTATAGTTGGAGATATGAATACTCCATTTTTAGTAATTGATAGAATTTAGAGATAATCAGTAGAAGAAAAGAAGGCTAGAACATTATCTACCCACTGATCTAATTGATGTGTAGAATGTCAATACTCAATAACAATATAATACACATTTTTTTTTCTTTTTTCCCATCCTCTCACCTCAAGTAAACCCCAGTGTCTGTTGTTTCCTTTTTTGTGTTCATAAGTTCTTATCACTTAGCTCCCACTTATAAGTGAGAATATGCGGTATTTGGTTTTCTGTGCCTGCATTAGTTTGCTGAAGATAATAACCTCCAGCTTTTTCCATGTTCCAGCAGAAGACATAATCTTGTTCTTTTTTATGGCTGCATAGTATTCCATGGTGTATCTGTACCACATTTTCTTTATCCAATCTGTCATTAGTGGACATTTACATTGATTCCATGTCTTTGCTATTGTGAATAGTGCTGCAATGAACATATAAGTGCATGTGTCTTTATGGTAGAATAATTTATATTCCTCTGAGTATATACCCAGTAAAGGGATTGCTGGGTCGAATGGTAGTTCTGCTTTTAGTTCTTTGAAAAATCATCATACTGTTTTACACAATGGTTGAACTAATTTACACTCCCTCCAACAGTGTATAATTGTTCCCTTTTCTTCACAACCTCACCAGCATCTGTTATTTTTTAATGTTTAAATAATATCCATTCTGACTGGTGGGAGATGGCATCTCATTTTGGTTTTAATTTTCATTTTCTAAATGATCAGGAATATTGAGCTCCTTTTCAAATTCTTGTTGACTGCATGTATATCTTCTTTTGAGAAGTGTTTGTTCATATCCTTTGCACACCTTTTATGGGGTTGCTTGTTTTTTACTTCTAGATTTGTTTAAGTTCCGTATAGATGCTGGATATTAGACCTTTGTTGGATGCATAGTTTGCAAAAATTTTCACCCATTCTGTAGGTTGTCTGTTTACTCTGTTGATAGTATCTTTTGCAGTGCAGAGGGTCTTAAGTTTAATTAGATCCCAATTGCCAATTTTGCTTTTGTTGCTATTGCTTTTAGTGTCTTTGTCATAAAATTTTTGCCCATCCTTATGTACAGAATGGTATTGCCTACATTGTCTTCAGGTTCTTTTTCATAGTTTTGGGTTTTAATTTTAAGACATTTAATTTATCTTGAGTTGATTTTTGTATATGGTGTAAGAAAGGGATCCAGATTCAATCTTCTGCATATGGCTAGCCAGTTATCCCAATGCCATTTATTGAGTAAGAAGTCTTTTCCTCATTACTTGTTTCTGTCAAATATTGGAGGGTTGTAGATGTGTGGCCTTATTTCTGGGCTCCCTGTTGTGTTCCATTGGTCTATGTGTCTGTTTTTGTATTAGTACCATGCTGTTTTGGTTGCTGTAGTTTGTAGTATAGTTTGAAGTTGGGTAAGGTAATGCCTCCAGCTTTGTTCTGTTTCCCTAGGATTGCCTTGGGTATTTGGGCTCCTTTTTGGCTCCATATGAATTTTAAAACCATTTTTCTAGTTATGTGAAGAATGTCAATAATTTGATAAAAATAGTATTAAATCTGTAAATTTCTTTGGGCAGTATAGTCATTTTAATGATATTGATCCCTCTCCATGTACATGGGTTGATTTTCCATTTGTTTGTATCTTCTCTGATTTCTTTGAGCAGTATTTTATAACTCTCATTGTAGGAATTATTCATCTCCCTGGTTGGCTGTATTCTCAGGTATTCTATTCTTTTTGTGTCAACTGTGAAGGGAATTGCCTTTCTGATTTGGCTGTAGATTTGGCTGTTGCTGGCGTATAGGAATGCTAGTGAGTTTTGTACATTGATTTTCTATCCTGAAACTTTACAACAGTTGTTTATTAGCTGAAGGAGCTTTTGGGCCAAAACCATGGGTTTTTTTAAGATATAGAATCATGTCGTCTGTAATCAGAGATAGTTTGACTTCGTCTCTTCCTATTTTAATGCTTTATTTTTTTCTCTTGCCCGACTGCTCTGGCTAGGACTTCCAGTACTCTGTTGGGTAGAAGTGGTAAGAGAGGACATTTTTGTCTTCTGTTGGTTTTTAAGGTGAATGCTTCCAGCTTTTTCCCATTTAGTTTAACGTTGGCTCTGGACTTGCCATAGATGGCTGTTATTATTTTGAGGTATGTTCCTTTAATACCTAATTTATTCAGAGTTTTTAACATAAAGGTGTGTTTAATTTTATTCAAAAACTTCTCTGTGTCTATTGAGATAATTCTATGCTCTTGTATTTCGTTCTGTTTATGTGATGAATCACATGTATTGATTTGCATATGTTGAAAAAATCTTGAACCTCAGGGGTGAAGCCTACCTGATCATAGTGGATTAGCTTATTGATATGCTATTGAATTCAGTTTGCAAGTATTTTGTTGAGGATCATTGCATTGCTGTTCATCAAAAATATTAACTTGAAGTTTTCTGCTTTTGTTGTGTCTCTGACAGGTTGTGAAGGGATGCTGCTGGGTTCATAGAATGAGTTGGGAAGGGGGTCCTCCTCCTCAATTTTTGGGAATGAATTCTGTAGGAATGTTACTAGCTCTTCTTCATACATCTGGTAGAATTTGGCTGTGAATCCATCTGGTCCAGGGCTTTTCTTTTGGTTAGTAGGTTATTTATTATTGAATTAATTTCAGAGCTCTTTATTGTTCTGTTAAGGGAACTAATTTCTTTCTGGCTAAGTCTTGGCAGGTGTATGTGTCCAGGAATGTATCCATTTCTTCTAGGTTTTCTAGTTTATGTGTCTAGAGGTATTCATATTAGTTTCTGATGGTTGCTTCTATTTCTGTGGGGTTAGTAGTAACATTCCTTTCATCCTTTCTAATTGTGTTCATTTGGATCTTCTGTATTTTATTCTTTATTCATCAAGATAGTAGTCTATATACTTTATTATTATTATTATTATTTTCAAAAAGACAACTCCTGGGTTAATTGATCTTTTAAATGGGTTCTTTTGGCTCTCAATTTCCTTTACTTCAGCTCTAATTTTTGTTATTTCTCATCTTCTGGTAATTTTGGGGTTGATTTGTTCTTCCTTCTCTAATTCATTCAATTGTAAAGTGAGGTTGTTCACTCGAGATCTGTCTAACTTTTTGATCTGGACATTTAGTATTATGAATTTCCATCTTAACACAGCCTTAGCTGTGTCCCAGAGATGCTGTGTCATTGTTCTCCTTATTTTCCAAGAACTTCTTGATTTCTGCCTTAATTCATTATTTACTGGAAAGTCATTCAGGAGCATGTTGTTTAAGTTCCATGTAATTGCATGGTTTTGAACGATTTTCACAGTTTTGACTTCCATTTTTATTGCACTGTGGCCCAAGAATGTGTTTGGTATGATTTTGGTTCTTTTACTTTGTTGAGGATTGTTTTCTGTCCAATTATGTGGTTAATTTTAGAGTATGTGTTATGCAGCAGTTAGAAGGCTATCCTGTTGTTTTGGGGTGGAGAATTCTGTAAAGGTCTATCAGAGTCATTTGTTTCAATGTAGAGTTTAGGTTCTGAATATCTTTGTTAATTTTCTGCCTCAGTGATCTGTCTAATACTCTCAGTGGAGTGTTGAAATCTCCCACTACTAATCTCCCACTACTGCTCTGTGGGAGCCTATGTCTCTTTTTAGGTCTCTAAGAACTTGTTTTATGAATTTGCATACTCCTGTGTTGGGTGCATATATATTTAAGCTAATTAGCTCTTCTTGTTGAATTGAAATTTTTGTCACTATGTAATGACCTTTTTTTCTCATTTTTGACCTTCGTTGGCTTGAAATCTGTTTTGTCTGAAATTAGGTTTGCAACCTCTACTTTTTTTCTGTTTTCCATTTACTTGGTAGATTTTCCTCCATCCCTTTATTTTGAGTCTATCTGTGTCACTACATGTGAGATAGGTCGCTTGAAGACAGCATACAATAAGGTCATGCTTTTTTTATCCAACTTGCCACTCTCTACCTTTTAAGTTGGTCATTTAGCCCATTTACATTCAAGGTTAATATTGATATGTGTGGATTTGATCCTGTTATTACACTGTCAGCTAGTTATTATGTTGGCTTGTGTGTGTGGTTGCTTTACAGTGACACTGGTCTGTGTGTTCTGGTGTATTTCTGTATTATTAACAGCTGGTAGTGGTCTTTTCTTTCTTTATTTAGTTCTTGAAAAATCTTTTTTAAGGCAGGTCTGGTGGTAATGAATTTCCTCAACATTTGCTTATCTGAAAAGGATCTTATTTCTCTATCACCTAGGAAACTGCGTTTGGCTGGATATGAAATTCTTGGTTGAAGATTTTTTAATTAAGAATGTTGAATATAGGTCCCCCAATCTCTTCTGGCTTATAGGGTTTCAGCTAAGTGGTCTGTTGTTAGTCTGATGAGGTTCTTCTTGTAGGTGACCTGCCATTTCTCTCTAGTTGACTTTAACATCCTTTCTTTCATTTTAACCTTGTAAAACCTAACAATTATGTGTCAGATTGGGAATTATCTTTTTTTTTTAGAATCTTGCAGGATTTCTCTGTATTTCCTGAATTTGACTTTTGGCCTCTCTAGTAAAGTTGGAGAAGTTTTCATGGATGATATCTTGAAATACAATTTCCAAGTTGCTTGCTTTCTCCCCCTCCCTTTTAGGGATGCCAATGGTTTGTAGATTTTGTCTCTTTATGTAATTCCAAACTTCTTGGAGGTAGCAATTTGGTGACTCCCTAGACAGAGCTTCCAGGGGCAATTGAAATTCTCACTGCCACTGCCTCTGCAGTGGAACTGCCCTTAACAGCCTCAGACTAATAAAGGAACAAAGACCCTTTGTGCCCTTTTCATGCATCCAATAAGCTGCAGTCAACCCCAGGAGAGGAGGCCAGTCCATCTTATATGGGTTCTTCACACTCTCCACTTCTCATTACCAGTCACAGAACCCCTGGCTTTGACCGACAGTACAGACTCTCCATCTTGAGCTGATTGCACTGAGCAATTACTGACCTGCATCTCTCTGTGGTGGGGCCCCCAGAAAAGAAGCAAAAATAAGCAAATGATCCTTGGCCATAATCACTACTATTATTCCTTTCTTTGCTGTCTCCAAGTTGGGGAAGGAACAAAAACACTGAGGTCACACAAGAGCCACAATAGGCAGGACAGAGTACCAAATCATGATCTACAGCCAGCACTCAAAGGGAAGAATAACTCACACTTTCAGAGCATTGAGAAGAAACATGACTGCAACTGTGAGGAAACATAAGGGAGACACACAACTGAGGAAGAGTCTGCTGACTGACCAATAAGCCTGAGTGCCACCTGCTAGATCACACCCCAAAGCTTCAACACTAAAAATATCTCACTGCCATACCCATCTCTGAAACCAGAGACAAGAAGTCAGCTTCAAATAAAAACCCTTCACAAAGGCTCAGCCCAGTGAAAACACCCAGAAAAGACGTCTATTGACTGTACTTAATCTACACTGCAGTTAAAGAAATACCCACACACAGAGATGAGAAAGAACCAATGCAAGAACTCCAGTAAATCAACTGGGTAGAGTGTTACATGTCCTCCAAATGACCACACAAGCTCTCCAATAAGAGTTCTTAACTTGGCTAAACTCGTTGAAATGACAGAAATGGAATTAAGAATATGGATAGGAACAAAGATTATCAAGATTCAGGAGGATGGCAAAACCCAATCCAAGGAAAATGAGAATCACCATTCAGCATTACAGGAACTAAAGGATGAACTAGCTGATATAAAAAAGAACCTAACAGGTCTGACATAGGTAAATAACACAATACAAGAATTTCACAATGCAATTACAAGTATTAACAGCAGAATAAACCAAGCTGAGGAAATAATCTCAGAACTGGAAGACTGGTTCTCTGAAATAAGACAGTTGGACCAAAATTTTAAAAAAGAATTAAAAGGAATAAACACAACCTTTAGCATTTATTTTTAATGATCTCTTAGAATTTCCATTGTTTCTGCTTAAATTATCTATCTGTGTTCCTTTGGAATTTTTCACTTTCAGGCTTGTTCACAGGGAACTTCTAGCAATCTGTCATTTGTAGTTCAAGTTTTCCTTCCCTGGCACTGGTTTTTGCATAGGTTTCTGCTTGTAGGTTTCTGGTCTAGAATATTATGATTCTGTATCTACTTAGATGTCTTTCCAATTTTGGGGGCAGTGATATTCCTATGACCTCACTTCTTTGATGTATCTAAAAAAATTCTTTGTTTTAATTTTAAAGTTCCAGGATACACGTGCAGAACGTGCAGGTTTGTTACTTAGGTAAGCCTGTGTCATGGTGGTTTGCTGTACCTATCAACCCATCACATAGGTATTAAGCCCCACATGCATTAGCCATTTGTCCTGATGTTCTCCCTCCCTTCACCCTCTGACAGGTCTTGGTGTGTGTTGTTCTTCTCCCTGTGTCCATGTGTTCTCATTGTTCGGCTCCCACTTATAAGTGAGAACATGCAGTGTTTGGTTTTCTGTTCCTGCATTAGTTTGCTGAGAATAATGGCTTCCAGTTCCATCTACATATCTGCAAAGGACATGATCTCAATCCTTTTTATAGTTGCACAGTATTCCATGGTGTATATGTACCACATTTTCTTTATCCAGTCTGTTGTTGATGGGCATTTGGGTTGATTCCATGTCTTTGCTACTGTGAATATTGCTGTAATGAACACCTGCGTGCATGTATCTTCAAAATAGAGTAGTATATATTCCTTTGGGTATATATCCAGTAATAGGATTGCTGGGTCAAATGGTATTTCTGGTTCTAGATTTCTGAGGAATTGCCACACTGTCTTCCACAGTGGTTGAACTAATTTACACTTCCACCAACGGTGCATAAGCATTTCTTTTTCTCCACAACTTTGTCAGCCTGTCATTTTTTTTTTTTTTTTGACTTATTGGTAATAGCTATTCTGACAGGTGTGAGATGGTATCTCATTGTGGTATTGATGGGCATTTCTCTATTGATCAGTGATGTTGACTTTTTTTTTTAAAGGGTATGTTAGTGAGTTATTTTGGTGTTGAAGCTTTGGGGTATGATCCAGCAGGTGGCACTCAGGCTTATTGGTCAGTTGGTAGATTCTTGTTTAGTTGTGTGGCTCCCCTGTGTTTTCTCACAGTTGCAGCCATGTTTCTTCCCAATGCTCTGAAAGTGTGAGGTCTTCTCTCCCTTGAGTGCTGGCTGTAGATGGTGACTCGGCACTCTGGGCTGCTCACTGCAGCTCTGTTGTGACCTGTGTTTGTGAATGGGATTTCATTTATGGTGTGACTCTCCGCTTGCCTGTTGTTGGTGTATAGAAATTCTTGTGATTTTTGTACCTTGATTTTGTATCCTGAGACTTTGCTGTAGTTGCTTATCAGCTTAAGAAGATTTTGGACTGAGACGATGGGATTTTCTACATATAGGATCTTGTCATCTGCAAACAAAGACAATTTGACTTCCTTTCTTTCTATTTGAATATGCTTTATTTCTTTCTCATTAGACTCCTGGACTATAGATACTTTCGGAATAGGACCTTAGAGATGAGGTTCCCAAAGTCCTTTATTTTTTAAAAAATGAGGAATCAGGCCTCAGAAAGAGAAACAACTTGCTCTAGGTGGTCGTGTAGGGTAGCTTGGAAGTGTCTGGGCTTGGACTCCTAGTCCACTAAAATATCTTCATGGCCTCCCTTCCCCTTCTCTCTTTCAGGGTTAATTTCTCATAGTGAGGCTAGTAGTGTTGGCTTAATTCCCTCCAGTTGTGCCTCTCTCTTCCCAGCAACCTAAAATTTTCATGCCAGCTACATCTTTTTATGGTTGATAATGTATGTCCAGCACTATGCCTAGTAAAAATAGTTAATATTTATTGAGCCCATCCTATAAGTGAGATACTCTTCTAAGTTTTTCATGTATGGTAACTCAGTTAATCTTCACAATAACTTCAAGATTGTTATTATTAGTCCAAAGGCACAGGAAAGGAAGTAACTTAGGGTGATTCAGTTAGTAAGTGGAAAGTTCAAATCCAGATAGTATGGTTGCAGGATCTATGTACTTTAATATGGCTGAAACTGTCTTAGTAAAGTGAAGGCCATTCCCTTCTTTATACACTCATCAGTCTCAAGTCATGTTAGTGTTTATCTCTGAATTTTGAGTGGATGATTCCCAGTGAAATTTTGAGGACTTACTACTTTTTCTTACTAGCATTTGTACTTAAAAAGAGAAACCTAGAAGAGTGACATTTATTAAGAGTGGAATTTCGAGCAGAGTTAAGGAACATATTTTTTGACAAGAAGTTTTCTTTCATGTCATCTCATATAGTTTTGATATGTGTCCCTGCCCAAATCTCATGTTGAATTGTAATCTCCAATGTTGAAGGTGGGACCTGGTGGGAAGTGATTGGATTATGGAGGCAGATTTCTCCTGAAAGGCTTAGTACCATTTCCTTGGCATTGTCCTCACAATAGCAAATAACTTCTCATGAGATCTTGCTGTTTAAAAAGGCATGGAACCCTCACTCTCTTTCTCTTGCGATTGCTTGTGTCATGTAAGGTGCCTGCTTCCTCCCTGCCTTTGGCCATGATTGGAAGATTCCTGAAGTCTCCTCAGAAACAGGTGCTGCTATGCTGCTTGTACAGCCTGCAGAATCATAAGCAAACCAAAGCTCTCTTCTTTATAGACTACTCAGTCTCAGGTATTTTTATAGCAATGTGACAAAATGGCCTAATTCAGAAAATTGATACTGAGGAGTAGGCCATTGCTATAAAGATACCTGAAAATGTGAAAGCAGCTTTGGAATGGGATAACAGGCAGAGGCTGGAAGAGTGTGGAGGACTCAGCAGAAGGCAAAAAGCTGAAAGGAAGTTTGGAACTTCTTAGAAGCTGGTTAAACTGTTGTGACCAAAATGCTGATAATGAAATCCAGGCTGAGGAGGTCTCAGATGGAAATGAGAAACTTATTGGGAACTGGAGAAAAGGTCAAACATGTTATGCCTTAGCAAAGAGCTTGGCCAGATTGTGTCCATGCCCCAGAGATATGTAGAAGTTTGAACTTGAGAGTGATAATCTAAGGTATCTGGCAGAAGACATTTATAAGCAGCAAAGTGTTCAAGAAATGACGTGGCTGCTTCTAGTAGCCTATGCTCAGATGTGGGATTAAAGAAATAAGTTGGAAATTATATTTAAAAGGGAAGCAGAGTGTAAACATTTGGAGAATTTCCAGCCTGGCCATGTGGTAGAAAAGCAAAGCCCACTTGCAAGAGAAGAATTCAATTATGCTGCTGAGCAACTGCTTACTAGAGAAATTTGTCTAACCAAAAACAAGGCAAGTTCTGATAGCCAAGACAATGAGAAAAAGGCCTTGAAGACATTTCAGAAATCTAAAATGCAGCTCCTCCCATCACAGGCCCTGATGTCTAGGAGAACAGAATGGTTTTGTAGGCCAGGTCCAGGGTTCTGCTTTCCTGTGCAGCCTATGGACACTGCTTTCTGCATCCTGGCCACTCCAGTTCCAGCTATGGCTCAAATAGCTGGATACAGCTTGGGTACAGCTTGGACCACTGCTTCAGATAGTGTAAGCCATAAGCCTTGGTAGCTTCAATGTGGTGTTAATCCTGCAGGAGCACAGAGTGCAAGAGTTAAGTCTTGGGATCCTCTGCCTAGATTTCAGATGATGTATAGAAAATCTTGTGCATTGAGGAGGAAGTCCACTGCAAGCGTGGAGCCCTCACAGAGAACCTCTACTAGGGCAGTGCAGTGGTGAAATGTGGGATTGGAGCCCCTACACAGAGTCTCCACTGAAGCACTGCCTAGTGGAGCAGTTAGAAGAGCACCACCGTCATCCACTGACAGCTTGCATCCTGTGTCTGGAAAAGCCACAGGCACTCAATGCCAGCCTGTGAGAGCAGCCATGGGATCTGAACCCTGCAAAGTCACAGAGGTGGAGCTGCCCAAGGTCTTGGGAGCCCATCCATTACACAAATGTGCCCTGGATGAGGGACATAGAGTTAAAGGAGATTGTCTTGGGGGATTATTGAGGAGGGATGATTGTACTTTGCAATGTGAGAAGAACATGAGATTTGGCAGAGTGGGTGCCAGGATCAGAGTGATATAGTTTGGATGTGTCCCTGACCAAATCTTATGTTGAATTGTAGTCCCCAATGTTGGAAGTGTGGCCTGGTGGGAGGTGATTGGATCATGGATTTCTCTTGAAAGGTTTAGTACCATCCCCTTGGCATTGTACTCACAACAGTAAGTGACTTCTTGCAAGATCTGGCTGTTTAAAAGTGTGTGGCACGTTGCTCTCTTGCTCTTGCTCCTGCTCTTGCCATGTGATGTGTCTGCTCTCTCTCTGTCTTCTGCCATGGTTGGAAGCTTCCTGAGGCCTTTCAAGAAGAAGATGCCACTATGCTCCCTATACAGCCTGCAGGACTGTGATCCAATTAAACATTTTTTTTCTGTATAAATCTCCCAGTCTTAGATACTTCTTTATATCAATGTGAGAACATCCTAATACATCATCTGAATCACACCTTTAATGAGTAGTTTTCTGTTATCCAAACCATGTTTTATTCTCCAACCCCCCAATTCAGAGCCTTGCTGAGGACTTGGCAAAAGGGGTCTTGGGTCTATGTCAACTAAATCAGTATCTTAAAGATAACCAAGCAACTAGTAGATTTGGAAACTTGTCATAGTGTTGATACAGACTAGATACTGAATGCATATTTGCTGATGCATGACTCAGTTACCAATTGCTCCTTTCCTTTTGTTATTTTTGAAAAATATATCATTTCGGGGATCTGTCTTGTATGATATTTCTAGAATGATTATCACCATGGGAAATGGAAAGTTGATAAGTGAGTTGTGTCATGGATCAAAGGTCAGGGAGGTTTGTTGTTAAGCAATTTCCAATAGAGCTCCAAAGCTATATTAACCCACTGACCACTCCTGGAATTGTAAAAATATTTAGATGACTTAAGTAATTACCCAGGGATAACCTTGATAATAGTGGGATAAAATGTTAGAGTGAAAGAGAAATCTTGTGTGAAATAGGGCCATGGATGTAAACCAGTCATTTTTGCCAAGTATGGTTGCACATAAAGTGTGGACTCAGAAACACTCTTGGAGTTTTGAAAAGAGGAGGCAAAAACAAGTGAGTAGAAAGGGATTTCCTAAACCACAGAGGACAGGACTAGTGAAGACAACTTTCTCATTATAGTCAGATGAAAAAAACTTATGTCCAGAAAGCAGATTTACTTACTCTTTGATAATGACTTGCTCAGTGTTACAAAGTGAGTTACTGGCAGAGCTGGCACTTGAACCCAGGGTTTACTGATCCACCATTCATGCTCTTTTCAAGATGCTGCATAAAAGATCAAAAAAGAAAACTCTAACATCCTTTCAAGATTTAATAATTCGTCATGCCAACACTTCTTGTACAAGATTTTTTGGTTCTGCAAAACAGTCCATTAGGGGCCTCTCAAACAGATAAAATGTCACTGGCGTATTTTAGGAGATTCTTGAATAACGTGACTCCATGTATATTCAGAGACTGAGTTTTTAGGACAAAACCATAATCACTAAAGCAACCTTTAGTATGGTTAAGCACCAAAGACCACATTTTTCCTGTAAACCAATATATCCTTTTCATTTTTTCATTTTTCAGAATGTAGCACCCAGGCTTAAATTTTTAAGTCATCTTCTCCTCTTTTTCCCTTGTCCTTATTCAACCCTTCAATCAAATTCCAAGTCCTAGGCCAGACGTAGTGGCTCATGCCTGTAATTCCAGCACTTTGGGAGGCTGAAGTGGGTGGATCAACCGAGGTCAGGAGTTTCAGACCAGCCTGGCCAATATAGCGAAACCCTGACTGTATGGAAAAGACAAAAATCAGCTGGATGTGGTGGCTTGCACCTGTAGTCCCAGCTACTCAGGAGGCTGAGGCAGGAGAATCACTTGAACCTGGGAAGTGAAGGTTGCAGTGAGCCGACGTTGCACCACTGCACTCTAGCCTGCATAACAGAGAGAGACTCCGTCTCAAGAAACAAACAAACAAACAAACAGAATTCCAAGTCCTGAAAACTATTTTTTTCATGTTGACCATGCTTAGTGATATCTTTTAAATCATGCTCTCACCACCCAGTATTCATTCTTATTACATCTTCCTGACTATTGCAAGAACTTCCAAAGTTGTCTCCCTACCTCTCCACTCCATTCATACCTAAATACTGTTATCATATTAATCTTTCTACAGCACTTATGCCATTTCCAGCTCAAAATCTGTAAATGTTTCTCAATTGCTAATTAAATCAAACTTAAACTTATGAAAGCTGGCATTAATAGTCATCCTCAAATTGGCTTCAGCCCACCTTTTTATCACTCTTATTGACGCTTGCTATTCCACTACTTCACTTGGCATGCTCCAGTCAGCATCTTTGCTTCTTCGCTTGTTTAAAATATTACTCATTCCTTAAGACATAGCACAAACACTATGTTTCTGCAAAGGCTTTGCTAATTACTCATGCTGAAGTGATTTCTCCACTCTCAGAACTCCTATAGCACTTGGATCACATACTGCCTTAAACTGAGATTATTTTTGGACATGTGTTATCATCTCTGGCATTATATCCTGCACATAAGCGGCTCTTACTTATTTGACTAATGATCAAATGAATCACAATATTATAGAGCAGTAAAGTTAAAAGGATCTTTTATGTTCAAGGGCTCAACTTCTTATCACACATGGATGTCTCTACATTGATCATCATTCAGCAAATATTTATTGACTACCTGCTATGTGCCAAACACTTTACTAAGAGCTGTGGTATTTGCACTAAAATAAAAGGAGACATGTCCCCTTGTCTCAGAAAACTGAATCTTGGAGGTAGTGGTAAATAGACAGTAAAAAATTAAACATGAAGATCATTAAAAATTGTAGAAAACTCTCTATATATACATACATATACACACATACATATATACATACATATATATACATATATATACACACACATATATATACACACACACACACATATATAGTAGAAAACATGTAGAAGGTGCTCCAATATCAAATAATGGATTAAGATGGGGATAGCTATTTAAGATAGAGTGGTTAGAGAAGTCCTCTGTAAGAAGACGAAATTTAAAAGATGAGAAGGAGCTAGTCATGCAAATATCTAAAATAAGAACATACTGAGAAGAGGGAACAGTGAGTATGAAGATGTGGAGATATGGAAAGAGATTGCTTTGTTTGGGCAAGGTTTGCACACAATGACTAAGGGAAAGACTAGTACAAGATAAAGGTGAAAAGACAGGCAATGACTACTTTGTATGAGACTTCATAGCATCTAGCAATGAGCTTGGATTTTGTTCCAAGTGTGACAGAAGTCATTGGAAGGTTTTAAGCAGGAAGTAATATTAAGTAATTTATATTTTCAGAAATTCATATTGGTGGCCATATGGAGAATGGAATGGAGTAGCAAAAGTGAAACCAAGAACGCATTCTTACTACATTCCAACACAGCTTCTATTTAGCTCCAGTGACTGGAAACTTATCACATTTAGAGTAGTCTCTTCCATTTTCCAATGGCCTTTGGGGGTTTTACTGCCATTTCAGTCTGAATGCATTTTTCACATTCTTTTCATGCTTTAATTTTGATGCATGTCTTTATGGTAGGATTCTTAACTGGGAAGGTTTTATGTCCAAGTGAACATTTGGCAATGTCTAGACACATTTATAGTTGCCACAGCTGGATGTGTGTGGGGGGGGGCAGGGGAGGGTGCATGTGTGATGCTACTGGCAACTAGTGGGTTGAGGCCTGGGTTCTACTAAACACCCTACAATACACAGGACAGATCTCCACAATAAAAATGTTCCCCAGTGCAAAATGTCAATTGTGGTCAGAAATCCTGGTTTAGAGGGATGTAGTGTGATGGCAAGGAAAAGAGGACAACGAGTTTCTGAAGAGAGTGTCTATCGTGGGGTGAGGAGATTCGAGTTGTAGAAAGGAGATGGTTCATATGCAAATGATAAACCACTAACATTCATCTAACCCACGATTTCAGAGCTGAAAGGTATTAAGCTCACGTTTTCTAGCACCCTAACAAAAGGGAACAAATGCCAAATAGTGGAACTAGCTTGCTCAACTAAATTAGTAGCGGGTGCAAGACCAGAATCTACATCTTACTGATTGTCAGACTGTCCTGCCTTCTCCTCATACTGTCTTTCTTTTCCATAGCATATATCTAGCCTTGCTGTGAGACCTATCTGGAGGTAGGGAATTGGCCAAATAAACTCTGAAACATCATGCGGATTTTAAGATTCATGGACCTCATGAAGGGATAGAAAGGGAATGAAAGTATCCAAACATGGATAGCCATTCTGTTGTTGCTGAGAGCATTGGTTCAGTCCTATATTTAACAGTAACACAATAGCCCAAACTCACATGGTGAAATCCAAGCTTCCATCATTTTTGTAGAAATACTTACATGTAAAAGTATAGAAGTTCTTATGGTGATGTTTCATTGCACATTCCTGCTTCCCCTGCAATGGGAACTTTCTTTCCTGGTGGCCAAGAAAAACCTTTATGCCATATGGATTATCTGTGGAATCTCCTTTCTGAAGTAGTGTGCCACTATACACTAATGAACTAAATGCGGCAGGCTGAGTAGAAATAAAATCACTCTTTTAAATTGTTTCCCTTCTTCCAGAGAGAAACTGTCCTAACTGGCACATGTGCATATATTTAAAACAATGAGCTGGATTTCTTTTTTTTTTTATATTTATTTATTATTATTATACTTTAAGTTCTAGGGTACATGTGCATAACGTGCAAGTTTGTTACATATGTATACTTGTGCCATGTTGCTGTGCTGCACCCATCAACTCGTCAGCATCCATCAACTCCTCATTTACATCAGGTATAACTCCCAGTGCAATCCCTCCCCCCTCCCCCCCCCATGATAGGCCCAAGTGTGTGATGTTCCCCTTCCCGGGTCCAAGTGATCTCATTTTTGAGTTCCCACCTATGAGTGAGAACATGCGGTGTTTGGTTTTCTGTTCTTGTGATAGTTTGCTGAGAATGATGGTTTCCAGCTGCATCCATGTCCCTACAAAGGACACAAACTCATCCTTTTTTATGGCTGCATAGTATTCCATGGTGTATATGTGCCACATTTTCTTAATCCATTCTGTCACTGATGGACATTTGAGTTGATTCCAAGTCTTTGCTATTGTGAACAGTGCCTCAATAAACATAAGTGTGCATGTGTCTTTATAGCAGCATGATTTATAATCCTTTGGGTATATACCCAGTAATGGGATGGCTGGGTCATATGGTACATCTAGTTCTAGATCCTTGATGAATCGCCATACTGTTTTCCATAATGGTTGAACTAGTTTACAATCCCACCAACAGTGTAAAAGTGTTCCTATTTCTCCACATCCTCTCCAGCACCTGTTGTTTCCTGACTTTTTAATGATCGCCATTCTAACTGGTGTGAGATGGTATCTCATTGTGGTTTTGATTTGCATTTCTCTGATGGCCAGTGATGATGAGCATTTTTTCATGTGTCTGTTGGCTGTATGAATGTCGTCTTTTGAGAAATATCTGTTCATATCCTTTGCCCACTTTTTGATGGGGTTGTTTGTTTTTTTCTTGTAAATTTGTTTGAGTTCTTTGTAGGTTCTGGATATTAGCCCTTTGTCAGATGAGTAGATTCCAAAAATTTTCTCCCATTCTGTAGGTTGCCTGTTCACTCTGATGGTAGTTTCTTTTGCTGTGCAGAAGCTCTTTAGTTCAATGAGATCCCATTTGTCAATTTTGGCTTTTGCTGCCGTTGCTTTTGCTGTTTTAGACATGAAGTCTTTGCCCATGCCTATGCCCTGAATGGTACTACCTAGGTGTTCCTCTAGGATTTTTATGATATTAGGTCTAACATTTAAGTCTCTAATCCATCTTGAATTAATTTTCGTATAAGGAGTAAGAAAAGGATCCAGTTTCAGCTTTCTACTTACGGCTAGCCAATTTTCCCAGCACCATTTATTAAATAGGGAATCCTTTCCCCATTTCTTGTTTCTCCCAGGTTTGTCAAAGATCAGATGGCTGTAGATGTGTGGTATTATTTCTGAGGACTCTGTTCTGTTCCATTGGTCTATATCTCTGTTTTGGTACCAGTACCATGCTGTTTTGGTTACTGTAGCCTTGTAGTATAGTTTGAAGTCAGGTAGCATGATGCCTCCAGGTTTGTTCTTTTGACTTAGGATTGTCTTGGCAATGCGGGCTCTTTTTTGGTTCCATATGAACTTTAAGCAGCTTTTTACAATTCTGTGATGAAACTCATTGGCAGCTTGATGGGGATGGCATTGAATCTATAAACTACCTTGGGCAGTATGGCCATTTTCACGATATTGATTCTTCCTATCCATGAGCATGGTACGTTCTTCCATTTGTTTGTGCCCTCTTTTATTTCACTGAGCAGTGGTTTGTAGTTCTCCTTGAAGAGGTCCTTTACATCCCTTGTAAGTTGGATTCCTAGGTATTTTATTCTCTTTGAAGCAATTGTGAATGGAAGTTCATTAATGACTTGGCTCTCTGTTTGTCTGTTACTGGTGTATAACAATGCTTGTGATTTTTGCACATTAATTTTGTATCCTGAGACTTTGCTGAAGTTGCTTATCAGCTTAAGGAGATTTTGGGCTGAGACAATGGGGTTTTCTAAGTATACAATCATGTCATCAGCAAAGAGGGACAATTTGACTTCTTCTTTTCCTAACTGAATACCCTTGATTTCTTTCTCTTGCCTGATTGCCCTAGCCAGAACTTCCAACATAATGTTGAATAGGAGTGGTGAGAGAGGGCATCCCTGTCTTGTGCCAGTTTTCAAAGGGAATTTTTCCAGTTTTTGCCCATTCAGTATGATATTGGCTGTGGGTTTGTCATAAATAGCTCTTATTATTTTGAGGTACGTTCCATCAATACCGAATTTATAGAGCGTTTTTAGCATGAAGGGCTGTTGAATTTTGTCAAAAGCCTTTTCTGCATCTATTGAGATAATCATTAGGTTCTTCTCTTTGGTTCTGTTTATATGCTGGATTATGTTTATTAATTTGCAAATGTTGAACCAGCCTTGCATCCCAGGGATGAAGCCCACTTGATCATGGTGGATAAGCTTTTGATGTGCTGCTGAATCTGGTTTGCTAGTATTTTATTGAGGATTTTTGCATCGATATTCATCAGGGATATTGGTCTAAAATTCTCTTTTTTTGTTGTGTCTCTGCCAGGCTTTGGTATCAGGATGATGTTGGCCTCATAAAATGAGTTAGGGAGGATTCCCTCTTTTTCTATTGACTGGAATAGTTTCAGAAGGAATGGTACCAGCTCCTCCTTGTACCTCTGATAGAATTCAGCTGTGAATCCATCTGGTCCTGGACTTTTTTTGGTTGGTAGGCTATTAATTATTGCCTCAATTTCAGAGCCTGCTATTGGTCTATTCAGGGATTCAAATTCTTCCTGGTTTAGTCTTGGAAGAGTGTAAGTGTCCAGGAAGTTATCCATTTCTTCTAGATTTTCCAGATTATTTGTGTAGAGGTGTTTATAGTATTCTTTGATGGTAGTTTGTAGTTCTGTGGGGTCGGTGGTGATATCCCCTTTATCATTTTTTATTGCGTCTATTTGATTCTTCTCTCTTTTCTTCTTTATTAGTCTTGCTAGTGGTCTGTCAATTTTGTTGATCTTTTCAAAAAACCAACTCCTGGATTCATTGATTTTTTGGAGGGTTTTTTGTGTCTCTATCTCCTTCAGTTCTGCTCTGATCTTAGTTATTTCTTGCCTTCTGCTAGCTTTCGAATGTGTTTGCTCTTGCTTCTCTAGTTCTTTTAATTTCGATGTTAGAGTGTCAATTTTAGATCTTTCCTGCTTTCTCTTGTGGGCATTTAGTGCTATAAATTTCCCTCTACACACTGCTTTAAATGTGTCCCAGAGATTCTGGTATGTTGTATCTTTGTTCTCATTGGTTTCAAAGAACATCTTTATTTCTGCCTTCATTTCGTTATGTACCCAGTAGTCATTCAGGAGCAGGTTGTTCAGTTTCCATGTAGTTGAGCGGTTTTGATTGAGTTTCTTAGTCCTGAGTTCTAGTTTGATTGCACTGTGGTCTGAGAGACAGTTTGTTATAATTTCTGTTCTTGTACATTTGCTGAGGAGTGCTTTACTTCCAATTATGTGGTCAATTTTAGAGTAAGTACGATGTGGTGCTGAGAAGAATGTATATTCTGTTGATTTGGGGTGGAGAGTTCTATAGATGTGTATTAGGTCTGCTTGCTGCAGAGCTGAGTTCAATTCCTGGATATCCTTGGTAACTTTCTGTCTCGTTGATCTGTCTAATGTTAATAGTGGAGTGTTGAAGTCTCCCATTATTATTGTATGGGAGTCTAAGTCTCTTTGTAAGTCTCTAAGGACTTGCTTTATGAATCTGGGTGCTCCTTTATGGGGTGCATATGTATTTAAGATAGTTAGCTCCTCCTGTTGAATTGATCCCTTTACCATTATGTAATGGCCTTCTTTGTCTCTTTTGATCTTTGATGGTTTAAAGTCTGTTTTATCAGAGACTAGTATTGCAACCCCTGCTTTTTTTTTGTTCTCTATTTGCTTGGTAAATCTTCCTCCATCCCTTTATTTTGAGTCTATGTATGTCCCTGCATGTGAGATGGGTCTCCTGAATACAGCAGACTGATGGATCTTGACTCTTTATCCAGTTTGCCAGTCTGTGTCTTTTAATTGGAACATTTAGTCCATTTACGTTTAAGGTTAATACTGTTATGTGTGAACTTGATCCTGCCATTATGATATTAACTAGTTATTTTGCTCGTTAGTTGATGCAGTTTCTTCCTAGCCTCGATGGTCTTTACATTTTGGCATGTTTTTGCAATGGCTGGTACCGGTTGTTCCTTTCCATGTTTAGTGCTTCCTTCAGGGTCTCTTGTAAGACAGGCCTAGTGGTGACCAAATCTCTAAGCATTTGCTTATCTGTAAAGGATTTTATTTCTCCTTCACTTATGAAACTTAGTTTGGCTCGATATGAAATTCTGGGTTTAAAATTCTTTTCTTGAAGAATGTTGAATATTGGCCCCCACTCTCTTCTGGCTTGGAGAGTTTCTGCCGAGAGATCTGCTGTTAGTCTGATGGGCTTCCCTTTGTGGGTAACCCGACCTTTCTCTCTGGCTGCCCTTAAGATTTTTTCCTTCATTTCAGCTTTGGTGAATCTGGCAATTATGTGTCTTGGAGTTGCTCTTCTCGAGGAGTATCTTTGTTTCGTTCTCTGTATTTCTTGGATTTGAATGTTGGCCTGCCCTACTAGGTTGGAGAAGTTCTCCTGGATGATATCCTGAAGAGTGTTTTCCAACTTGGTTCCATTTTCCCCCTCACTTTCAGGCACCCCAATCAGACGTAGATTTGGTCTTTTTACATAATCCCATACTTCTTGCAGGCTTTGTTCATTTCTTTTTCTTCTTTTTTCTTTTGTTTTCTCTTCTCGCTTCATTTCCTTGATTTGATCCTCAATCGCTGATACTCTTTTTTCCAGTTGATCGAGTTGGTTACTGAAGCTTGTACATTTGTCACGTATTTCTCGTGTCATGGTTTTCATCTCTTTCATTTCGTTTATGACCTTCTCTACATTAATTACTGTAGCCATCAATTCTTCCACTTTTTTTTCAAGATTTTTAGTTTATTTGTGCTGGGTACGTAATTCCTCCTTTAGCTCTGAGAAATTTGATGGACTGAAGCCTTCTTCTCTCATCTCATCAAAGTCATTCTCCGTCAGGCTCTGATCCGTTGCTGGCGATGAGCTGCGCTCCTTTGCCGGGGGAGATGCGCTCTTATTTTTGGAATTTCCAGCTTTTCTGCCCCGTTTTTTCCCCATCTTTGTGGTTTTATCAGCCTCTGGTCTTTGATGATGGCGACGTGCTGATGGTGTTTTGGTGTAGGTGTCCTTACTGTTTGATAGTTTTCCTTCTAACAGTCAGGACCCTCAGCTGTAGGTCTGTTGGAGTTTGCCTGAGGTCCACTCCAGACCCTGTTTGCCTGGGTATCAGCAGCAGAGGCTGCAGAAGATAGAATATTGCTGAACAGTGATTTTACCTGTCTGATTCTTGCTTTGGAAGCTTCCTCTCAGGGGTGTACTCCACTCTGTGAGGTGTGAGGTGTCAGACTGCCCCTAGTGGGGGATGTCTCCCAGTTAGACTACTCAGGGGTCAGGGACCCACTTGAGCAGGCAGTCTGTCCCTTCTCAGCTCTCAACCTCCGTGTTGGAAGATCCACTGCTCTCTTCAAAGCTGTCAGACAGAGTCATTTGCGTCTGCAGAGGTTTCTGCTGCTTTTGTTATTGTTTACTGTGCCCTGTCCCCAGAGGTGGAGTCTACAGAGACAGGCAGGTTTCCTTGAGCTGCTGTGAGCTCTACCCAGTTTGAGCTTCCCAGAGGCTTTGTTTACCTACTTAAGCCTCAGCAATGGTGGGCTCCCCTCCCCCAACCTGGCTGCTGCCTTACCGGTAGATCACAGACTGCTGTGCTAGCAATGAGGGAGGCTCCGTGGGCGTGGGACCCTCCTGGCCAGATGTGGGATATAATCTCCTGGTGTGCCTGTTTGCTTAAAGCACAGTATTGGGGTGGGAGTTACCCGATTTTCCAGGTGTTGTGTGTCTCAGTTCCCCTGGCTAGGAAAAGGGATTCCTTTCTCCCTTGCGCTTCCCAGGTGAGGCGATGCCTCGCCCTGCTTCAGCTCTCGCTGGTCGGGCTGCAGCAGCTGACCAGTACCGATTGTCCGGCACTCCCCAGTGAGTTGAACCCAGTACCTCAGTTGAAAATGCAGAAATCACCGGTCTTTTGTGTCGCTCACGCTGGGAGTTGGAGACTGGAGCTGTTCCTATTCAGCCATCTTGCTCCACCCTAATTTTTATTTTTATTTATTTATTTTCCACCCAAACTTATGTATTTGTTTATTTTAAATAGACAGATAAAATTGTATGTAATTATTCTGTACTTGAAACATGTATTCATGAGAAGAAGTCAAGATAATGCAGCCAAGAGAAACAAGTTCCACTGCAAGACTGTGATTTCAGGAAGACTAGCATACTCTGAGCAGATCTTCAGAGGGAAAGCATTGAGAGTGAACGGAGGGAGGATGCAGACACTTGAATGAATGTGAAGAAATTTTGGAACTCTTCATGGGGTTGCTGAGCACCAGGAACTGCTCCCGGCCCCCAGTGACACCTGGGGAAGAAGTGAGTTGAACAGGCAAGAAGTGTCCCACTCTCACAATGGACCTCCAGAATCTTCAGTTCTCCAGAATCAGGAGAACCCATACCACTGGGCACTTGGGGTGAGCATGGGAGCTTCTTAAAGAAGGGGCAGGGTCAAGAATCCAGCCTATGCAGAGCCATGAGAATTCGGCAGGAGAAAAGTTGCAGTGCAGCATGGCCCGGGACACCCATCATCCAAGGCTCACCATGTTTCACTTTGAGACATCAGATTTAGGTTTACTGTTAGACCTGAACAGAGCAGGGCAGTCCTGCTCATGGGATGGGGCAGGTCTGATCTGGGCAACTCCCTGTCTGCCAGCCTCTCTTGGGACCCCAGCCTGTGCTGCAACCTCCTTGCAGCACAGTCTTGGATGCCCAACCAGGGTGCTTCCTGGGGGCCCTCATCATACCTCTTTCACCAGCATACTGCACATAACTGTCAGAGATCCAGCAGCCTGGCACCTCCGGTTGCAACCAGCTCACCTGCAGCCTTCCATAATAGCCTCGCCTGCCACTTTGACATCACACACTCACCCATGATGCTACCCACCCACCACTTTGCTGGCATGTGCATGTTGGCAGACCTTGCTTCCCCTACCTTAATGGTGCATGTGTGTGCATTCACCCTGCCATCCCACTGCATGGGAGTGAGCACAACTCACCATCATGCTTACCCCCAGTGGCAATCTGTCCCTCCTGAGGCACAGGCAGCCCACCACACCACTACTGATGCTACTGCAAGTGCATTTACAAACACCAGAACCCCACTCACAACAGAACCCATGCCACCACTGCCAGTGTGAGTACCTCCATGTATGCCAATGCCCCCACCCCAAGAAGCACTCTGCTCTCACTGCACTGCTGCCACCATAAGCACAAATGTGTGCATGGACATTGGTATCCCGCCACTACCCCACCCCCACTTATGCCACACCACTGCCAACAAGCAGACATTCTGCCACGCTTCCAGTGCAAAAATGTATGTGAACATCACTGGTCTGCTCCCACTGGTGTTTAGTCCCAGTTGGCACATGTGCACTCCCACATGCCACTGTGGCTGCTGGTATGCTTAAGAAAGTTACAGATCTCACTGCCACTATCTCCATGAAACACATTGGCTTTCATTCTCCCTTCAAGGGTTGGGCTAGCAGACCAGGAATATCTTGGACCTTCCAGCACAGCAGGCTCCTAACACAGTTCTCTCCCATGGAGCCAGATAACAAAGCTAGAGGCCTAGTATCAGTGTCCAACAGTTACAGCACGCAACCCAGGAGTGCTGAGCTGAGATTTGACCTTCTAAAACCTCCCACAACAGAAGCCAATCAGCTGAACCTACTTATACCACAATCAAATCACCAAGGATGTCAAAAAAGATAAAAGCAAAAAATCATATACAAAGGAGAGCACTTTCAGAAATGAAGAAAATAAATCAGTTCACACAAATGAGAAAAAACCAGTGCAAGAAACCTGGCAACTCAAAAAGCCAGAGTATATTCTTAACTACAAATGACTGCACTAGTTCCCAGCAATGGTTCTTAACCAGGCTGAAATGACAGACATAGGATTCAGAATATAGATAGGAACAAAGATTATCAACATACAAGAGAAAGTCAAAATCCAATCCAAGGAATATAAGGAATACAATAAAACAACACAGGAACTGAAAGATGAAATGGTCATTTTAAGAAAAAAACAAACTGATCTGACAGAACTAAAAAATCCACTACAATGATTTTATAATACAATTGCAAGTATTAACAGAATAATAGACCAAGCTGAGGAAGGAATCTCAGTGCTTGAAGACTGGCTCTATCAATTAACTCAGACAAAAATGAGGAAAAAGAATTAAAAAGAATGATAAAACAGAAATATGGGATGATGAAAGACATCAAATCTATGATGCATTAGTATTCCTGAAAAAGAGAGAGAGAGAGAGCAGGCAACTTGGAAAACATATTTGAGGATATCATTGATAAAAATTTTCTCAGCCTCACTAGAGAGGCAAACATTTAAATTCAGGAAATGCACGGAACTCCTGTGAGATACTGTGCAAGACAACCATACCCAGGAAACATAGTCATCAGATATTTCAAGGTAGACTTGAAAGAAAAAATAAAGGCAACTAGCATTCTTAAAGAAAAGAAACTCCAACTAAGAGTTTTATATCCAGACAGACGAAGCTTCCTAAGTGAATGAGCAGTAAGATCCTTTTTAGTGAAGCAAATACAAAAGAAATTTGTTGTTGAAAGTGAAGATGGCCGAACAGGAACAGCTCCAGTCTCCAACTCCCAGGACGAGTGACACAGAAGACCGGTGATTTCTGCATTTTCAACTGAGGTACTGGGTTCATCTCACTAGGGAGTGCCGGACAATCGGTGCTGGTCAGCTGCTGCAGCCCGACCATCGAGAGCTGAAGCAGGGCGAGGCATCACCTCACCTGGGAAGCGCAAGGGGAAAGGGAATCCCTTTTCCTAGCCAGGGGAACTGAGACACACAACACCTGGAAAATCGGGTAACTCCCACCCCAATACTGCGCTTTAAGCAAACAGGCACACCAGGAGATTATATCCCACACCTGGCCAGGAGGGTCCCACGCCCACGGAGCCTCCCTCATTGCTAGCACAGCAGTCTGCAATATCGCGACAAGGCAGCAGCGAGGCTGGGGGAGGGACGCCCGCCATTGCTGAGGCTTAAGTAGGTAAACAAAGCCACTGGGAAGCTCGAACTGGGTAGAGCTCACAGCAGCTCAAGGAAACCTGCCTGTCTCTGTAGACTCCACCTCTGGGGACAGGACACAGCTAAACAACAACAAAGGCAGCAGAAACCTCTGCAGACGCAAATGACTCTGTCTGACAGCTTTGAAGAGAGCAGTGGATCTTCCAACACGGAGGTTGAGAGCTGAGAAGGGAGAGACTGCCTGCTCAAGTGGGTCCCTGACCCCTGAGTAGTCTAACTGGGAGACATCCCCCACTAGGGGCAGTCTGACACCCCACACCTCACAGGGTGGAGTACACCCCAGAGAGGAAGCTTCTAAAGCAAGAATCAGAGAGGTACACTCGCTGTTCAGCAATATTCTATCTTCTGCAGCCTCTGCTGCTGATACCCAGGCAAACAGGGTCTGGAGTGGACCTCAAGCAATCTCCAACAGACCTACAGCTGAGGGTCCTGACTGTTAGAAGGAAAATTATCAAACAGGAAGGACACCTACACCAAAACCCCATCAGTACGTCACAATCATCAAAGACCAGAGGCAGATAAAACCACAAAGATGGGGAAAAAGCAGGGCAGAAAAGCTGGAAATTCCAAAAATAAGAGCGCATCTCCCCCGGCAAAGGAGCGCAGCTCATCGCCAGCAACGGATCAAAGCCTGACGGAGAATGACTTTGACGAGATGAGAGAAGAAGGCTTCAGTCCATCAAACTTCTCAGAGCTAAAGGAGGAATTATGTACCCAGCGCAAAGAAACTAAAAATCTTGAAAAAAAAAAGTGCAAGAATTGATAGCTAGAGTAATTAATGCAGAGAAGGTCATAAAAGAAATAAAAGAGATGAAGACCATGACACGAGAAATACGTGACAAATGCACAAGCTTCAGTAACCGACTCGATCAACTGGAAAAAAGAGTATCAGCGATTGAGGATCAAATCAAGGAAATGAAGTGAGAAGAGAAACCAAAAGAAAAAAGAAGAAAAGGAAATGAACAAAGCCTGCAAGAGGTATGGGATTATGTTAAAAGACCAAATCTACGTCTGATTGGGGTGCCTGAAAGTGAGGGGGAAAATGGAACCAAGTTGGAAAACACTCTTCAGGATATCATCCAGGAGAACTTCCCCAACCTAGTAGGGCAGACCAACATTCAAATCCAGGAAATACAGAGAACACCACAAAGATACTCCTCGAGAAGAGCAACTCCAAGACACATAATTGCCAGATTCACCAAAGCTGAAATGAAGGAAAAAATCTTAAGGGCAGCCAGAGAGAAAGGTCGGGTTACCCACAAAGGGAAGCCCATCAGACTAACAGCAGATCTCTCAGCAGAAACTCTACAGGCCAGAAGAGAGTGGGGGCCAATGTTCAACATTCTTAAAGAAAAGAATTTTAAACCCAGAATTTCATATCCAGCCAAACTAAGTTTCATAAGTGAAGGAGAAATAAAATCCTTTACAGATAAGCAAATGCTTAGAGATTTGGTCACCACTAGGCCTGCCTTACAAGAGACCCTGAAGGAAGCACTAAACATGGAAAGGAACAACCGGTACCAGCCATTGCAGAAACATGCCAAAATGTAAAGACCATCGAGGCTAGGAAGAAACTGCATCAACTAACGAGCAAAATAACCAGTTAATATCATAATGACAGGATCAAGTTCACACATAACAATATTAACCTTAAAGGTAAATGGACTAAATGCTCCAATTAAAAGACACAGACTGGCAAACTGGATAAAGAGTCAAGATCCATCAGTCTCCTGTATTCAGGAGACCCATCTCACACGCAGAGACATACATAGGCTCAAAATAAAGGGATGGAGGAAGATTTACCAAGCAAATGGAGAACAAAAAAAAGCAGGGGTTGCAATACTAGTCTCTGATAAAACAGACTTTAAACCATCAAAGATCAAGAGACAAAGAAGGCCATTACATAATGTAAAGGGATCAATTCAACAGGAAGAGCTAACTATCCTAAATATATAAGCACCCAATACAGGAGCACCCAGATTCATAAAGCAAGTCCTTAGAGACTTACAAAGAGACTTAGACTCCCATACAATAATAATGGGAGACTTCAACACTCCACTATCAACATCAGACAGATCAACCAGACAGAAAGTTAACAACGATATCCAGGAATTGAACTCAGCTCTGCAGCAAGCAGACCTAATAGACATCTATAGAACTCTCCACCCCAAATCAACAGAGTATACATTCTTCTCAGCGCCACATAGCACTTATTCCAAAATTGACCACATAATTGGAAGTAAAGCACTCCTCAGCAAATGTACAAGAACAGAAATTGTAACAAACTGTCTCTCAGACCACAGTGCAATCAAACTAGAACTCAGGACTAAGAAACTCAATCAAAACCGCTCAACTACATGGAAACTGAACAACCTGCTCCTGAATGACTACTGGGTACATAATGAAATGAAGGCAGAAATAAAGATGTTCTTTGAAACCAATGAGAACAAAGATACAACATACCAGAATCTCTGGGACACATTTAAAGCAGTGTGTAGAGGGAAATTTATAGCACTAAATGCCCACAAGAGAAAGCAGGAAAGATCTAAAATTGACACTCTAGCATCACAATTAAAAGAACTAGAGAAGCAAGAGCAAACTCATTCAAAAGCTAGCAGAAGGCAAGAAATAACTAAGATCAGAGCAGAACTGAAGGAGATAGAGACACAAAAAAACCTCCAAAAAATCAATGAATCCAGGAGTTGGTTTTTTGAAAAGATCAACAAAATTGACAGACCGCTAGCAAGACTAATAAAGAAGAAAAGAGAGAAGAATCAAATAGATGCAATAAAAAATGATAAAGAGGATATCACCACCGACCCCACAGAAATACAAACTACCATCAGAGAATACTATAAACACCTCTACGCAAATAAACTAGAAAATCTAGAAGAAATGGATAAATTTCTGGACACATACGCCCTCCCAAGACTAAACCAAGAAGAAGTTGAATCCCTGAATAGACCAATAGCAGGCTCTGAAATTGAGGCAATAATTAATAGCCTACCAACCAAAAAAAGTCCAGGACCAGATGGATTCACAGCTGAATTCTATCAGAGGTACAAGGAGGAGCTGGTACCATTCCTTCTGAAACTATTCCAATCAATAGAAAAAGAGGGAATCCTCCCTAACTCATTTGATGAGGCCAATATCATCCTGATACCAAAGCCTGGCAGAGACACAACAAAAAAAGAGAATTTTAGACCAATATCCCTGATGAACATCGATGCAAAAATCCTCAATAAAATACTGGCCAACCGGATTCAGCAGCACATCCAAAAGCTTATCCACCATGATCAAGTGGGCTCCATCCCTGCGATGCAAGGCTGGTTCAACATTCGCAAATCAATAAACATAATCCAGCAAATAAACAGAACCAAGGACAAGAACCACATGATTATCTCAATAGATGCAGAAAAGGCTTTTGACAAAATTCAACAGCTCTTCATGCTAAAAACGCTCAATAAATTCGGTATTGATGGAACGTACCTCAAAATAATAAGAGCTATTTATGACAAACCCACAGCCAATATCTAACTGAATGGGCAAAAACTGGAAAAATTCCCTTTGAAAGCTGGCACAAGACAGGGATGCCCTCTCTCACCACTCCTTTTCAACATTATGTTGGAAGTTCTGGCTAGGGCAATCAGGCAAGAGAAAGAAATCAAGGGTATTCAGTTAGGAAAAGAAGAAGTCAAATTGTCCCTGTTTGCAGATGACATGATTGTATATTTAGAAAACCCCATTGTCTCAGCCCAAAATCTCCTTAAGCTGATAAGCAACTTCAGCAAAGTCTCAGGATACAAAATTAATGTGCAAAAATCACAAGCATTCTTATACACCAGTAACAGACAAACAGAGAGCCAAATCATGAATGAATTTCCATTCACAATTGCTTCAAAGAGAATAAAATACCTAGGAATCCAACTTACAAGGGATGTAAAGGACCTCTTCAAGGAGAACTACAAACCACTGCTCAGTGAAATAAAAGAGGACACAAACAAATGGAAGAACATACCATGCTCATGGAGAGGAAGAATCAATATCGTGAAAATGGCCATACTGCCCAAGGTTATTTATAGATTCAATGCCATCCCCATCAAGCTACCAATGAGTTTCTTCACAGAATTGGAAAGAACTGCTTTAAAGTTCATGTGGAACCAAAAAAGAGCCCGCATTGCCAAGACAATCCTAAGTCAAAAGAACAAAGCTGGAGGCATCACGCTACCTGACTTCAAACTATACTACAAGGCTACAGTAACCAAAACAGCATGGTACTGGTACCAAAACAGAGATATAGACCAGTGGAACAGAACAGAGTCCTCAGAAATAATACCACACATCTACAGCCATCTGATCTTTGACAAACCTGGGAGAAACAAGAAATGGGGGAAGGATTCCCTATTTAATAAATGGTGCTGGGAAAATTGGCTAGCCATATGTAGAAAGCTGAAACTGGATCCTTTCCTTACTCCTTATACGAAAATTAATTCAACATGAATTAGAGACTTAAATGTTAGAACTAATACCATAAAAACCCTAGAGGAAAACCTAGGTAATACCATTCAGGACATAGGCATGGACAAAGACTTCATGTCTAAAACACCAAAAGCAATGGTGAGAAAAGGAAAAATGAACAAATGGGATCTAATTAAACTAAAGAGCTTCTGCACAGCAAAAGAAACTACCATCAGAGTGAACAGGCAACCTACAGAATTGGAGAAAATTTTTGCAGTCTACTTATCTGACAAAGGGCTAATATCCAGAAACTACAAAGAACTCAAACAAATTTATAAGAAAAAAACAAACAACCCCATCACAAAGTGAGCAAAGGATGTGAACAGACATTTCTCAAAAGAAGACATTCATACAGCCAACAGACACATGAAAAAATGCTCATCATCACTGGCCATCAGAGAAATGCAAATCAAAACCACAATGAGATACCATCTCACACCAGTTAGAATGGCGATCATTAGAAAGTCAGGAAACAACAGGTGCTGGAGAGGATGTGGAGAAATAGGAACACTTTTACACTGTTGGTGGGATTGTAAACTAGTTCAACCATTATGGAAAACAGTATGGCAATTCCTCAAGGATCTAGAACTAGAAGTACCATATGACCCAGCCATGCCATCACTGGGTATATACCCAAAGGGTTATAAATCATGCTGCTATAAAGACACATGCACACGTATGTTTATTGTGGCACTATTCACAATAGCAAAGAGTTGGAATCAACCCAAATGTCCATCAGTGACGGACTGGATTAAGAAAATGTGGCACATATACACCATGGAATACTATGCAGCCATAAAAAAGGATGAGTTTGTGTCCTTTGTAGGGACATGGATGCAGCTGGAAACCATCATTCTTAGCAAACTATCACAAGAATAGAAAATCAAACACCGCATGTTCTCACTCATAGGTGGGAACTGAACAATGAGATCACTTGGACTCGGGAAGGGGAACATCACACACTGGGGCCTATCATGTTGAAGGGGGAGGGGGAAGGGATTGCATTGGGAGTTATACCTGATGTAAATGAGGAGTTGATGGGTGCTGACGAGTTGATGGGTGCAGCACACCAAAATGGCACAAGTATACATATGTAACATACCTGCACTTTATGCACATGTACCCTAGAACTTAAAGTATAATAATAAGTAAATAAATATTAAAATAAAATAAAATAAAAAGAAATTTGTTACCACCAGGCCTACCTTACAAAAGGTCCTAAATAGAGTGCTAAACATGGAAAGGAAAACCTTACTGGCCACCACAAAAATGTAGTTTAGTGCATAGACCATTGACATTATAAAGCAACTACACAATGAATTCTGCACAATAACCAGCTAAAAACACAATGACAGGATCAAATCCACACATATCAATATTGACCTTGAATATAAATGCACTAAACATCCCTATTAAAAGACAGAGTGGCAAGTTGAAGAAGGAAGCAATACCTAAATGTATGCTGTCCTCAAGAGATCCATCACACAAGCAATGACACCCATGGACTCAAAGTAATGGAATGGTAAAAACAAACAAACAAAAACAAACAAATTACCAAGCAAATGGAAAACAGAAAAAAGCAGGGATTGTTATCCTTATTTCAGACAAAACTTATTTTGAACAAAAATGGACATAAAAGACAAAGAAGGGCATCACATAATGATCAAAGGCTCAATTCAACAAGAAGACCTAACTATCCTAAATATTTATGTAACCAACCTAGGATCACCCAGATTCATGAAGCAATTTCTTAGAGCCCTATGAAGAGGTTTAGATAACCACACAATAATAGTGGGAGGCTTTAATACCCCACTGACAATACTAGACAAATCACTTAGGCTGAAAACTAAAAAATGTTTGGGACCTGGACTCAACACTTGAACATTTGGACCTAACAGACATGCACCGATCTCTGCACTCCAAAGCAACAGGGTATACATTCTTCTCATCTGCACAGCAAACATACTCTAAACTTCACCACACAATCAGTGATAAAACAATTATCAGCAAATAAAAAAAAAAGAAAATCGTACCAACCATACTCTCAGACCACAGCACAGTAAAAATAGAAACACACTAAATAGATTGCTCAAAACTATACATAATATGGAAATTAAACAACCTACTCCTGAATGACTTTTGGGTAAACAATGAAATTAAGACAGACATCAATAAATTATTTGAAACTGGTGAGAACAAAAATACAACATACCAGAATCTCTGGGTCACAACTAAAGCAATGTTAAGGGGAAAGTTTATAACACAAAATGCCTACATCAAAAAGGTAAAAAGATATCAAGTTAACAACCTAACATCACAGCTAGAGGAACTAGAGAAACAGAAGACAATAAATACCTAATATTAGAGCTGAACTGAATGAAACAGATGTGAGAAGCTATACAAAATGTCAGCAAAACCGAAAGTTTGTCGTTTGAAAGAATAAGATTGATAAACTGCAAGCTCCAATAACAAACAAAAAAAGAGAGAAGATTCAAAGAAACAATCAGAAATGACAAGGAGGACATTACCACTAATCCCACAGAATTACAAAACACACTCTGACACTATTATTAACACCTCTATGCACACAAATCAGAAAATCTACAAAAAACAGATACTTTTCTGAAAACATACAACCACTCAAGATTGAACCAGGAAGAAATTGATACCCTGAACAGATCAATAATGGGTTCTAAAATTGGACCAGTAATAAAAAGTTTACCAATAAGAAAAAACCCAGGACCACATGGATGCTCAGTTAAACTCTACTAGATGTATAAAGAAGAGTTGGTATCATTTCTACTAAAATTATTCCAGAAAACAAGTGGAGGAACTCCTTTCTAACTCATTTTATGAGGTTAGCATCATTCTGCTACCAAAACCTGGCAGAGCCAAAAGAATAGGAAACTTTAGTACAATATCATTGATGAATATACATACAAAAATCCTCAACAAAATATTAGCTAATCAAATCCAGCAGTACATCAGAACCTAAATCAGCTCAATTAAGTAAGGTTTATTCCTAGGATGCAAGGTTGTTTCTACATAAGCAAATCAATAAATGTGATTCATCACATAAAAATAACTAAAAACAAAAACGTGATAATCTCAATACATGCATGTATTAGTCTGTTCTCATGCTTCTATGAAGGACTGCCCAAGACTGGGTAATTTATAAAGGAAAGAGGTTTAATTGACTCACAGTTCTGCATGGCTGAGGGGCCTCAGGAAACTTACAATCATGATGGAATGGGAAGAAAACATGTCCTTCTTCACATGATGGCAGGAAGAAGTGCCAAGAAAAATGGAGAAAAGTCCCTTATAAAACCATCAGATCTCATGGGAGCACACTCACTATCACAAGAACCCCAGCATGAGAGTAACCACTCACATAATTCAATTACCTCCCACTGGGTCCCTCCTGCAACACATGGGAATCATGGGACCTACAATTCAAGATGAGATTTGGGTGGAGACACAGCCGAATCATATCATTTCACCGCTGGTCCCTCCCAAGTCTCAGGTCCTCACATTTCAAAACCAATCATGCCTTCCAACTGTCCCCACAAAGTCTTAACTCATTTCAGCATTAACTCGGAAGTCCACAGTCCAAAGTCGCATCTGAGAGAAGGCAAGTCCCTTCCACCTATGAGCCTGTAAAATCAGCAAGTTAGTTACTTCCTAGATACAACGGGGTTACAGACATTGGGCAAATACACCCATTCCAAATGGGAGAAATTGGCCAAAATGAAGGGGCTATAGGCCCCATGCAAGTCTGAAATTGTGTGAGGCAGTCAAATCTTAAAGCTCCTAAATGATCTCCTTTGACTTCATGTCTCACATCCAGGTCACACTGATGCAAGAGATGCATTCCCATGGTCTTGGGCAGCTCTTCCTCTTTGGCTATGGAGGGTACAGCCTCACTCCCAGCTGTTTCATGGGCTGGCGTTGAGTATCTGGGGCTTTTCTGGGTACATGGTGTAAGTCGCTGGTGGATCTATCATTCTGGAGTCTGGAGGATGATGGCCCTCTTCTCACAGTTCCACTAGCCAGTGCCCCAGTGGGGACTCTGTGTGTGGGCTCCAACCCCACATTTCCCTTCTGCACTGCTGCAGTAGAGGTTCTCAGTGAGGACTCCATCCCTGCAGCAAAATTCTGCCTGGGCATCGAGGGATTTCCATATATCCTCTGAAATCGAGGTGGAGGTTCCCAAACCTCAATTCTTAACTTCTGTGCACCACAGGCTGAATGCCATGTGGAATTTTCCAAGGCTGGAAGCTTGCACTCTTTTAAGCCACAGCCCAAGCTGTACCTTGCCCCCTTTTAGCCACAGCTGGGAAGCAAGGGACCAAGTCCCAAGGCTGCACAAAGCAGCAACACCCTGGGCCTGTCCCAGGAAACCATTTTTTTTTTCTTTTTTGCCTCTGGGCCTGTAATGAGAGGGGCTGCTATGAAGAATTCTGATATGCCCTGGAGATATTTTCCCCAATGTCTTGGTGATTAACATTTGGCTTTTTATTATTTATGTAAATTTCTGCAGTTGGCTTAAATTTCTCCCCAGAAAATGGGTTTTTCTTTTCTATCATATCACCAGGCTGCAAATTTTTCAAACTTTTATGCTGTGCTTTCTTTTTAACATAAGTTCCAATTAGAAACTGTATCTTTGTGAATACATAAAACTGAATGCTTTTAACAACATGTAAGTCACCTCTTGAACATTTTGCTGCCTAGACATTTCTCCCATCAGACACCCTAAGTCATCTCTTCAAGTACAAGTTTCCATAAATCTCTAGGGCAGGGGCAAAATGCCACCAGTCTCTTTGCTAAAACATAGCAAGAGTCAATTTTATTCCAGTTCCCAAGAAGTTCCTCATCTCCATCCGAGACCACCTCAGCCAGAACAACTTCCTTGTGCATATCACTATCAGCATCTTGATCAAAGCCATCCAACAAGTCTTTAGAAAGTTTCAAACTTTTCCATACCTTCCTGTTTTCTTCTGAGCCTTCCAAACTGTTCCAACCTGTGCCTGGTACCCAGTTCCAAAGTAATTTTCACATTTTTGGGTATCTTTATAGCAGCACTACATTACCTGGTGCCAATTTACTATATTAGTTCATTCTCATGCTGCTATTAAGGACTGCCCAAGACTGGGTAAGTTACAAATAAAAAAGGTTTAATTTACTCACAGCTCTGCATGACTGGGGAGGCCGCAGGAAACTTACAATCATGCAGAAGGGGAAACAAACACATCCTTCTTCACATGATGGAAGAAAGGAGAAGTGCTGACAAAAAGGGAGAGAATTCTCTTATAAAACCATCAGATCTCATGAGAAATCACTTACTATCACAAGAAGAGCAGCATGAGGTTAACCACCCCCATGACTCAATTACCTACCACGGGGTCCCCCCCATGACAGGTGGGGATTATGGAATTTACAATTCAAGCTGAAATTTTGGTGGGGACACAACCAGACTGTATCAATGCTGAAAGGGCTTTCAATAAAATTCAGCAACCCCTCAAGTTTAAAACCCTCAACAAACTAGGTATTGTACAAGCATACCTCTAAATAATAAGAGCCATCTATGACAAACACACAGACAACATCATACTAAATGGGAAGAAGTTGGAAACATCACTCTTGAGAATTGGAACACAACAAGGATGCCCATTTTCACCACTCCTATTCAACATAATACTAGAAGTCCTAGCCAGAGCAAAATACTGGAAGTCCTAGCCAGAGAAATCAGGCAAGAAAAAGAAATAAAAGATATCCAAATAGGAAGAGAGAAAGTCAAATTCTCTATTTTTGTAGACTTTGTGATTCTATACCTCTGATTACCTCCTAGCTGAGTGCCAAATCGAGAATGCAGTGCGATTCACATTAACGACAAAAAGCATAAAATATCTAGAAATACAGCTAACCAGGGAGGTGAAAGATCTCTATAAAACAATTACAGAAAAATCTGAAAAAAAAAAAAAAAAAAAAAAACAGAGGACACAAACAAATGGAAAAACATTCCCATGGTTATGGACAGGAAGAATCAATGTTGTAAAAATGGCCATAGTACCCAAAGAAATGTACAGACTCAATGCCATTTCTATCTAACTACCAATGACATTCTTCACTGAATTAAAAACAAAATTATTCTAAAAATCACGTGAAACTAAAAAGGGGCCCAAGTAGCCACAGGTATTGTAAGCAAAAGAACAATGTTGAGAAAAGCAAGCCATGAGAAAAGGACTCTCTGTTCAATAAATAGTGCTGGGATGATTGGCTAGCCATATGCAGAAGATGGAAACTGGACTCCTTCTTTACATCATAAACAGAAATCAACTCATGATGGATTAATGTCTTAAATGTAAAACCTAAAATTACAAAAACTCTTGAAGGAAACCTAGAAAATACCAATCTGGATATAGACTCTAGCAATGATTTCATGATGAAGATATCTAAAGCAATTATAACAAAAACAAACATTGACAAATGGGACCTAATTTAACCAAAGAGCTTCTGTGCATTGACTGTTTACTCTGTCAATAGTTTCTCCTGTGCAGCAAAAGAAGTTATCAACAGAATAAAGAGTCAACACACAGAATGGGTAAAAATATTTGCAAACTACACACCTGACAAAGGTCTAATATTTAGAATTTATAAGAAATTAAATAAATTATCAGGCAGTAAACAATCTCATTAAAAAGTGGGCAAAGGACATAAACAGATGCTTCTCAAAAGAAGACATATATGCAGCCAACAAACATATAAAAAATGCTCAACATCACCAATCATTAGAGAAATGCAAATTAAAACCATAATGAGATATTATCTCACACCATTCAGAATGGCTATTACTAAAAAGTCAAAAAATAACAGATGCTTGCAAGGTTGCAGAGAAAAGATAACGTTTTACACTGCTTGTGGCACTGTAAATTACTTTAGCCACTGTTGAAAGCAGTTTGCTGATTTCTCAAAAAACTTAGAACTTACATTTGTCCCAGCCATCTCATTATTGGGTATACACCCAAAGGAATATGAATTGTTCTACCACAAAGACACATGCACACATATGTTAATTATAGCAGTATTCACAATGGCAAATATGTGGAATCAACCTAAATGTCCATCAACGGTAGACTGGATAAAAGGAAATGTGGTACATATATACGATGGAATACAATGCAGTCATAAAAAAGAATGAGATTATGTCCTCTGCAGCAACGTTGATGGTGCTGGAGTTTATTATCCTAAGCAAACTAACACAGAAACAGAAAAGCAAATATCACATATTCTCATTTATAAATAAGAGCTAAACCTTGAGTACACATGGACACAAAGAAGAGAATAGATACCAAACTTACTTGTGGGTGGAGGGTAGAAAGAGAGTATGAATGAAAAAACTTAACTGTCGAGTAACATGAAATTTAACTATATAAAAATCTTGCACATGTACCCAGACACTAAAAGTTAAAAACAGCAAACAAAAACCTCAAAGATGTACTTATTTGAAGTAGCATATATACATTGTTAAATGATTAAATCTGGCTGTTTCAAATTTGCATTATTTCACATAGTTTTTTTCTTTCTATTTTTAGTTGAGAGTAATTATACATATTTATGTGGCATTTCAATTCATGTATACAATTTGTAGTGATCAAATAGTGCAATTTGCGTATACATCACCCAGAATATTTATTATTACTTTGTGTTGTGCATATTTGCAATATTTTTTCTAACACTTAAAAAATATACAATAAATTATTATTATTTTGAGACAGAGTCTCACTCTGTCATCCAGGCTGGAGTACAGTGGAGTGATCTCAGCTCACTGCAAGCTCGGCCTTCCTAGTTCACACCATTCTCCTGCCTCAGCCTCTCCAGTGGCTGGGACTAGAGGTGCCTGCCACCACGCCCAGCTAATTTTTTTTTTTTTTTTTTTTTTGTATTTTTAGTAGAGACAGGGTTTCACCGTACTAGCCAGGATGGTCTCGATCTCCTGACCTCATGATCCGCCTTCGTTGGCCTCTCAAAGTACTGGAATTACAGCTATGAGCCACCACACCCGGCCACAATAAATTATTAATCATGTTTACCCTACAGTGCTACAGAACAAAACTTACTCCTCCCATCTAACTGTAACTTTAAACCCGTTAACCAACCACTTCCTCTCCCCTACCCTTCCCAGTCTGTAGTGACCACTATTCTATTCTCTACTTTCACGTAGTGACCATTTTTGTGGTGAGACCATTTTTGTGGTGAGACCATTTAACATAAACTCTCTTAGCATTTTTCAAGAATACAATATGTTGTCATTAACTGTAGTCATCATGCTATACAAGAGATCTGTTGAACTTATTTCTCCTATATAACTGTAACGTTGTATCCTTTGACCAACATCTCCTCAACCCTCCTCAGCCCCATGACAGTTGCCACATCCTCTGATAATCACCCTTATCCTCTCTGTTTCTATAAGATTAACTTTTTTACATTCCACATATGAGTAAGATCCTTGAGTACCTGTATTTCTGTGCCTGGCTTATTTCACCTATATAATGTCCTGTAGGTTCATCCACGTTGTTGCAAATAACAGAAATTCCTTTTTTTTTAGACTGAACAATATTTCACTGCATATATACACCACAGTTTTTAATCCATTCATCCACTGATGAACACTTAGTTTGATTCCCTATCTTGGCTATCGTGAATAATGTGGCAGTAAAGATGAGAATGAAGATATCTCTTTGACATACTGGTTTTATTTCCTTTGAAAATATACCCAGTAGTGGGATTGCTGGATCACATGGTACTTCTATTTTTATCGCTTTGAGGAATTACCATACTGTTTCCCATAATGTCTGTACATAATGACTATACATTATTCCCACCAACAGTGTACTAGGGTTCTCTTTTTCCTACATCTTTACCAACATTTGTTATTTTGTCTTTTTGATAATAGCTATTCTAATGGGAGTGAAGTGATAGCACATTATGGTTTTGATTTGCATTTCCCTGGTGATTAGTGATGTTGAACATTTTTTCATATACCTGTTAGTCATTTGTATGTCTTCTTTTGAGAAATGTCTATTCAGGTCCTTTTTCTATTTTGAAATTGGGTTATTTGTTTTCTTTCTGAGTTGTTGAGTTCTTTGTGTAATATAGATATAAACTCCTTATCAGATGTATACTCTGTAAATATTTTGTGTCATTCTGCAGGCTGTTTCTTCATTCTGTTTATTGTTTCCTTTGCTATACAAAAGTCTTTGATTTTTTTTTTAAAAAAAATGTAAAACAGTCTTCTTAAACCCCTGAATCTACCACCATTGATTTAGTGAGTTCTTTCTTATTTAGTTCTCAAGCTATTGATGGTCTCCCTTTGGAAGTATAACTTAATCTTTACAATCATAACTGTACTTTTGGACACTAAATGGAACTTAGAAAAGTGACTATTCACCACCAAGCAGAACTTTTCTCTCTTTTTTGCAAATCAAAAATAAGACAACAGTTTGGGTGATTAAAATGCATTTTTAAAACTTCACAAATATAAAAAAGTATCATTGCCAGACAGGCTACAGTTCAATACTAGTGTTCTGTTTTACATTCTTGATCTTTTAATTTAAAATCTATAGAATTTCTTTATGTTATTGGTCATCATATCATTTTTATTATGATGATGGAATAGCTTAATATGCAGGACACAGCTACATTACAAGTGTGACTGTTAGATAGATGATGGCTTCATCATTGTTTCATAGCTTTTCAGCAAAGTTAGAAATAGTGACAGTTTGCCTGGGTTGTAGTGCATGCCCGTGTGTGAGTGTGTGTGTGTGTGTGTGTGTGTGTGTGTGTATTTAAAAGAAACCTGTATACTTGTTTGAAACAATAAGAAGTTTAATCATTAAAATTTTGGTGATCTTCAAGGAATTCTGATACTCTGAGATTGAGGACTCTGGCAGGATGGTGTAATGTCAAAACTCAAGAATTCAGTTCTTAAGTTCTTAAAATTAGGCATATGGGTAATTGGACTAGGAAGACTTTAAGACATTCTCCAATACTGAGATTCTATGCGATCGCTCCTGACTTCGAAGAGGATTTGGAGCAGTAGAAAGTCACTGAGTTTATTTGAAGATGAAACCCACAGTGTTGGCCTTCCAATAATAGAGCTCAATTTAATATAGTACTAAATTTAGAAGAATTGAACTCTCATCTTAATTTTTACTGTCTGGCAACAGGCCACACTATTGCTTATTATTTCAACATTCTTAGCTGCAAAATGGGTGATTTCTCTCAAATTTTCCAGGAGGTAGTGTGAGAGGACTCTTCATCACTATGTGGTCCCCTGGGGATAAGAAGGTGCATTCCCCACTGGGATGTTAAGTCATTTTCCTACCCCTCTTATTTCCTCGTTTATTCAATATGAAGGTGACACTCATCTATTCCCACTAAAGGGCTCTTAAAGACAAGCCCAAGACTAAGCTTCTTTTGGGTGCTAATGTTTCTCTCTTTGTCCAGGAATTATGTGAGCTAAGAAAATAGCTTCCGATTTTGTCTAGAGGGTTTGAGGTTTTGCCTATCATATTGGAGCAACAGACTCTTAACATTTCACATGGCTTTGATATGCAGCAGGGTTCCACTCCACTCCTTCTTTCTTCAGGGGTTATATGGCAGGAAAAGGTGAGAATATTCACAGCAAATAAAAAGGACTATCCTAGGTTTTATTGTTTTCAAGAAAAAAAAAAAACAGAAGAGAAGTGTTTATGACCCATGGGTTACAATGGAATAAACCCTACCAGTTCCTTTCTCTCATCAATTTGGGCCTCACCTCCAATGAATATAGAATTGAGGAAGGTCTAACAATCTCCAGAAGAAGTGCATTCTGCTCTTTTTTCATCTGAAGAACATAGAGAGGAGAGAGAGTGAGTTGTTTGGGAAAAAGGCCCTCATATTCATAAGAAGAAAAACTGGATGGTAATGTTATCTGCCATACTTTCACAACTCTCACTTTATCTTTGCCCTTTGGGGAGAAGGGGATTGAAAAGGATGAAGTATCCCTGTGCAAATGAGTTTGTGAGTTTCTCTGAGTAGTTTTTTTTGGCTTTGCTTGTCTGAGTTTTAAGGGTATAAAAAAATTGGGAGATGACTTTAGAGATTCAGGGGAAAGACCATGGATTTTATTTCAAAATCAGAAAGCATTTCCTAAATCAAAAGCATTGTTATAAGGAGAAATCCAAAGAAGCAATACAGCACCCTCAGTTGACCATTTGTTATACAAACACTTTATAGTCTCAGGGACCTAAAATCTTTGACAGTTTCTAGATGACTTAAAACTTTATGCAGTACTTTTCTTGCAGCAAATTTTTCGTAATCTCAGAGAGACTCATATATTAACGGCTTAGGAAGTGAAAGAAGGAAAGAAAATAAAATGATAGATGGACTGTCATCTAATACAGAGGTGTGTGCTTTTCCAATTTTACAATGTTTTCTTTCAGCTTTCTCTATTATCTTTCCTGTCTCCCATTACTTTGCTCATGTCTCCTTTCTTTTTTTCTTTACTCCTGCCTCCTTTTAACCTTGTTTCTAAGCCAGGAACAATCCTCGGTCTTTCAAGCTTCCCGCTTGCCCTTCAAGGAGAAAGGTCTAGCCCAAGCTCTGCCATTTAGACAATTTTATATTTGTGTAACTATCCCAAGTTCCTCATCTATAAAGCAAGGAATTTGGACTTTGAGGTAAGTTACCATATAGATACTCTCTGAACATGTGCTTCTGATTAAGGTATGGAATATGTGAAAAAATGAGAAATTAGGGTAAATCAAAGTTGAATATATTAGAAGTGCCGATGTGACTACTTTTTCAAACAGGTTGTCTGTACAAGACATAAGAGGCTGGGATTAGAAAAATGATTTATCTACAACTGTATTACTTACCCAAAGAAGACTTAGCTAGTTACCATTCTATGGCTTACTTAGAAGCAGGCGGAGTAAAAAGAACATTTATCTTTCAGTATTATAATAGTTGTCACTGGGGAATCAGTAGAGGACTGATGAGAGAGGAGAAAGTTAATAGCAATCTTTAAGTATGTGAATAGTTACCATATTATCATGGGTAAACATTAAGGTATGCTGTAGTGTATTCCTTAGACTCATTTACAAAGAGAAGACTCTTATTTGGCTGGAAAATTTACATGTGCTATGCCTTCGGATAGGGATTTAATGGTTTCTAAACCTGGTCATATATTTGGGAAAATTTTATAAAAATACACATTTCTCAACTCCACCTCAGCCCCAGTGAATTGGAATTTCAGGCTTAAATTATCATCACAACCAAATTAACACATTTATAACATTTTAAAGTTCTTTATGCTCCATTTGTAATCCCTCTCTTCTTCCACTCCATCTTTATTCAACCACAAAACTGCTCTCTGTCATTATTTGTATTTTCTAGAGCTTTTATAAATAAATGGATTCAGTATCAATTTTTTTGATTTACTTGTTTTACTCTGTGTAGATATGAGATTGTCATTGGTGTTCTCATATATATTATTACTTTTATTTTTTTATGTTGAGTGGTAGAACACTGTCTGGATATACCATTATTTCTGTACCTGTTTACCTGTTGACAAATATTTTGAGTTGTATCAATTTTTAAATTATTACAAATTAAAGTTCTTTGACTATCAATGTAAAGTATTAGTGCAGATGTATGTTTTCTTTCTCTTGAGTAAATATTATTAGTCAAAATATATTGTAAAATAATATAATATAACCAAAGTGTTGGTTGTATGATAAGTGCAATTTAATTTAAAACTGTCTCTTGTAAACCACCAAACTTTACTAAAGTGATTGCACAAGTTTACATTTTCATCAACAGTGTATTGTTTTATAAAATTTACATTTATTTACAAATTTATACTTACATTTTATTATTTTTAATTGACACATAAATGTAAATATTTGTGGGATACAGAGTGATATATTGATACTTATAACGTAAAGTGATCAAATAATGGTAATTATCATATCCATCACTTCAAACATTTATCATTCCTTTGTTTTGGGAACATCAAAATCCTCCCTTCAGCTATCCAAAAGTATATAATAAATTATTGCTAACTGTAGTCATCCTACAGTGCTATAGAATATTAGAAATCATTTCTTGTATCTAGCTGTAATTTTGTGTCCTTTAACCAATTTTTTCTGTCTTCCTTTACCCCCGCCTTTCTCAGTCTCTAGTAACTGCTGATCTACTCTCTGTTCATATGAGATGAACTTTTTTAGATTCCATGTGTGAGAGAGACTATGCAGTATTTATATTTCTGTTCATGACTTATTTTACTCACCTCCAGGGTCATGCATGTTGCCACGAATTCCAGGATTTCATTATTTTTACAATGGGAAAGTATTCCGTTGTGTATATGTACATTTTCTTTATCCAGTCATCTGTTAAAAACCACTTAAGTTGATTTCATATCATATCTTGGCTACTGTGAATAATGCAGCAACAACCGTGAGTTGCAGATATCTCTTGGATATACTGATTTTCTCTTTTTTGGATATATACCCAGTAGTGAAATGTCTTCTTTTGAGAAGTGTCTCTTCATATACTTCACCCATTTTTTGATGGGGTTGATTTATTTGTTGTTGTTATATTTTATGTTCTAGAGTACATGTGCACAATGTGCAGGTTTGTTACATATGTATACATGTACCATGTTGGTGTGCTGCACCCATTAACTCGTCATTTACATTAGGTGTATCTACTAATGCTATCCCTCCCCTCTCCCCCCAACCCACAACAGGCCCCGGTGTGTGATGTTCCCCTTCCTGTGTCCAAGTGATCTCATTGTTCAATTCCTACCTATGAGTGAGAACATGCGGTGTTTGGTTTTCTGTTCTTGCAAGGGTTTGCTGAGAATGATGGTTTCCAGCTGCATCCATGTCCCTACAAAGGACACAAATTCATCCTTTTTTATGGCTGCAGAGTATTCCATGGTGTATATGTGCCACATTTTCTTAATCCAGTCTGTCACTGATGGACATTTGGGTTGGTTCCAAGTCTTTGCTATTGTGAATAGTGCCACAATAAACATACGTGTGCATGTGTCTTTATAGCAGCATGATTTATAATCCTTGGGGTACGTACCCAGTAATGCAATGGCTGGGTCAAATAGTGTTTCTAGTTCTAGATACTTGAAGAATCGCCATACTGTTTTCCACAATGGCTGAACTAGTTTACAGTCTCACCAACAGTGTAAAAGTGTTCCTATTTCTCTACATCTTCTCCAGCATCTGTTGTTTCCTGACTTTTTAATGATTGCCATTCTAACTGGTGTGAGATGATATCGCATTGTGGTTTTGATTTGCATTTCTCTGATGGCTAGTGATGATGAGCATTTTTTCATGTCTGTTGGCTGCTTAAATGTCTTCTTCTGAGAGGTGTCTGTTCATATCCTTTGCCCACTTTTTGATGGGGTTGTTTTTTTCTTGTAAATTTGTTTGAGTTCTTTGTAGGTTCCGGATATTAGCCCTTTGTCAGATGAGTAGATTGCAAAAATTTTCTCCCATTCTGTAGGTTGCCTGTTCACTCTGATGGTAGTTTCTTTTGCTGTGCAGAAGCCCTTTAGTTTTATTAGATCCCATTTGTCAAGTTTGGCTTTTGTTGCCATTGCTTCTGGTGTTTTAGACATGAAGTCCTTGCCCATGCCTATGTCCTGAACGGTACTACCTAGGTTTTCTTCTAGGGTTTTTGTGGTTCTAGGTTTAACATTTAAGTCTCTAATCCATCTTGAATTAATTTTTGTATAAGGAGTAAGGAAGGGATCCAGTTTCAGCTTTCTGCTTGTGGCTAGCCAATTTTCCCAGCACCATTTATTAAATAGGGAATCCTTTCCCCATTTCTTGTTTCTCTCAGGTTTGTCAAAGATCAGATGGTTGTAGATGTGTGGTATTATTTCTGAGGGCTCTGTTCTGTTCCATTGGTCTATATCTCTGTTTTGGTACCAGTATCATGCTGTTTTGGTTACTGTAGCCTTGTAGTATAGTTTCAAGTCAGGTAGCGTGATGCCTCCAGCTTTGTTCTTTTGACTTAGGATTATCTTGGCAATGCGGGCTCTTTTTTGATTCCATATGAACTTTAAAATGGTTTTTCCCAGTTCTGTGAAGAAAGTCATTGGTAGCTTAATGGGGATGTCATTGAATCTATAAATTACCTTGGGCAGTATGGCCATTTTCACGATATTGATTCTTCCTATCCATGAGCATGGAATGTTCTTCCATTTGTTTGTGTCCTCTTTTATTTCATTGAGATGGGGTTGATTTTTTCTTGTAAATTTGTTTGAGTTCTTTGTAGATTCTGGGTATTACCTCTTGGTCAGATGGGTATATTGTAAGCATTTTCTCCCATTTTGTAGGTTGCCTGTTGACTCTGATAGTAGTTTCTTTTGCTGTGCAGAAGCTCTTTAGTTTAGTAAGATCCCATTTGTCAATTTTGGCTTTTGTTGTCTTTGCTTTTGGTGTTTTAGTCATGAAGTCCTCACCCATGCCTATGTCCTGAATGGTATTGCCTAGGTTTTCTTCTAGGGTTTTTATGGTTTTAGGTCTAACATTTAAGTCTCTAATCCATCTTGAATTAATTTTTGTAAAAGGTGTAAGGAAGTGATTCAGTTCCAGCTTTCTACATACGGCTAGCTGGTTTTCCCAGCACCATTTATTAAATGGGGAATCCTTTCCCCATTACTTCTTTTTGTCAGGTTTCTCAAAGATCAGATGGTTGTAGATGTGTGATGTTATTTCCGAAGTCTCTGTTCTATTCCCTTGGTTTACATATCTGTTTTGGTACCAGTACCATGCTGTTTTGATTACTGTAGCCTTGTAGTACAGTTTGAAGTCAGGTAACATGACGCCTCCCACTTTGTTCTTTTTACTTAGGAGTAGCTTGATGAGGATGGCATTGAATCTATAAATTACCTCGGGCAGTATGGTCATTTTCATTATATTGATTCTTCCTATCCATGAGCGTGGAATGTTCTTCCATTTATTTGTGTCTTCTTTTATTTCGTTGAGCAGTGGTTTGTAGTTCTCCTTGGAAAGTTCCTTCACATCCCTTGTAAGTTGGATTCCTAGGTATTTTATTCTCTTTGAAGCAATTGTGAATGGGAGTTCACTCTTGATTTTGCTCTCTGTTTATCTGTTATTGGTGTATAGGAATGCTTGTGATATTGCACATTAATTTTGTAACCTGAGATTTGCTGAAGTTGCTTATCAGCTGAAGGAGATTTGGGGCTGAGAATATGGGGTTTTCTAAATAAACAATCATGTCATCTGCAAACAGGGACAATTTGACTTCCTCTTTTCCTAATTGAATACCCTTTATTTCTTTCTCCTGCCTGATTGCCCTGATTTCCCTCGCCAGAATTTCCAACACTGTGTTGAACAGGAGTGGTATGAGAGAGGGCATCCCTGTCTCATGCCAATTTTCAAAGGGAATGCTTCCAGTTTTTGCCCAGTCAGTATGATACTGGCTGTGGGTTTGTCATAAATAGCTCTTATTATTTTGAGATATGTGCCATCAATCCTGAATTTATTGAGAGTTTTTATCATGAAGGGCTGTTGAATTTTGTCAAAGGCCTTTTCTGTATCTACTGAAATAACAGTGTGGTTTTTGTCTTTGGTTCTGTTTGTATGGTGGTTTATGTTTATTGATTTGTGTATGTTGAAGCAGCCTTGCATCCCAGGGATGAAACCAACTTGATTGTGGTGGATTAGCTTTTTAATGTGCTGCTGGATTCGGTTTGCCCATATTTTATTGAGGATTTTTGCATCGATGTTCATCAGGGATATTGGTCTAAAATTCTCTTTTTTTGTTGTTGAGTCTCTGCCAAGTTTTTGTATCAGATGACGCTGGCCTCATAAAATGAGTTAGGGAGGATTTCCTTCTTTTCAGTTGATTGGAATAGTTTCAGAAGGAATGGCACAAGCTCCTCTTTGTACCTCTAGTAGAATTCGGCTGTGAATCCATCTGGTCCTGGATTTTTTTTGCTTGGTAGGCTATTAATTGTTGCCTCAATTTCAGAACCTGTTATTTGTCTATTCAGGGATTCCACTTCTTCCTGGTTTAGTCTTGGGAGGGTGTATGTGTCCAGAAATTTATCCATTTCTTCTAGATTTTCTATTTTATTTACATAGAGGTGTTTATAGTATTCTCTGATGGTAGTGTGTATTTCTGTGGGATTGATGGAGATATCTCCTTTATCATTTTTTATTGAGTCTTTTTGATTCTTCTCTCTTTTCTTCTTTATTAGTCTTGCTAGAGGTCTATCTACTTTGTTGATCTTTTCAAAAAACCAGCTCTTGGATTCATTGATGTTTTGAAAGGCTTTGTGTCTCTATCTCCTTCAGTTCTGCTCTGATCTTAGTTATTTCTTGCCCTCTGCTAGCTTTTGAATGTGTTTGCTCTTGCTTCTCTAGTTCTTTTAATTGTGATGTTAGGGTGTCAATTTTAGATCTTTTCTGCTTTCCTTTGTGGGCATTTCATGCTATAAATTTCCCTCTACACACTGCTTTAAATGTGTCCCAGAGATTCTGGTATGTTGTGTCTTTGTTCACATTGGTTTCAAAGAACATCTTTATTTCTACCTTCATTTTGTTATTTACCCAGTAGTCATTCAGGAGCAGTTTGTTCAGTTTCCATGTAGTTGTGTGGTTTTGAGTGAGTTTCTTAATCCTGAGTTTCAGTTTGATTGCACTTTGGTCTGAGAGACAGTTTGTTATAATTTCTGTTCTTGTACATTTGCTGAGGAGTGCTTTACTTCCATATATGTGGTCAATTTTGGAATAAGTGCTATGTGGTGCTGAGAAGAATGTATATTCTGTTGATTTGGGGTGGAGAGTTCTGTATATGTCTATTAGGTCCACTTTGTGCAGAGCTGAGTTCACTTCCTGGATATCCTTGTTAACTTTCTGTCTCGTGGATCTGTCTAATGTTGACAGTGGGGTGTTGAAGTCTCCCATTATTGTTGTGTGGGCCTCTAAGTCTCATTGTAGGTCTCTAAGGGCTGGCTTTATGAATCTGGGTGCTCCTGTATTGGGTGTATATGTATTTAGGATAGTTAGCTCTTCTTGTTGAATTGATCTCTTTACCATTATGTAATGGCCTTCTTTGTCTCTTTTGATCTGCTTTGCTTTAAAGTCTGTTTTATCAGAGACTAGGATTGCAATGCTTGACTTTTTTTTGTTTTCCATTTGGTTGGTAGATCTTCCTCCATCCTTCTATTTTGAGCCTATGTGTGTCTCTGCACATGAGATGGGTCTCCTGAATACAGCACACTGATGGGTCTTGACTCTTTATCCAGTTTGCTAGTCTGTGTCTTCTAATTGGAGAATTTATCCCATTTACATTTAAGGTTAATATTGTTATGTGTGAATTTGATCCTGTCATTATAATGTTATCTGGTTATTTTGCTCCTAGCATCGATGGTCTTTACAGTTTGGCATGTTTTTGCAGTGGCTGGTAGCTGTTGTTCCTTTCCATATTTAGTGCTTCCTTCAGGAGCTCTTGTAAAGCAGGCTTGTTGGTGACTAAATCTCTCAGCAGTTGTTTGTCTGTAAGGATTTTATTTCTCCTTCACTTATGAAGCTTAGTTTGGCTGGATATGAAATTCTGAGCTGAAAATTCTTTTCTTTAAGAATGTTAAATATTGGCCCCCACTCTCTTCTGGCTTGTAGAGTTTCTGCTGAGACATCTCCTGTTAGTCTAATGGGCTTCCCTTTGTGGGTAACCCGATCTTTCTCTCTGGCTTCCTTTATCATTTTTTCCTTCATTTCAACTTTGGTGAATCTGCCAATTATGTGTCTTGGAGTTGCTCTTCTCAAGGAGTATCTTTGTGGCATTCTCTGTATTTCCTGAATTTGAATGTTGGCCTGCTTTGCTAGGTTGGAGAAGTTCTCCTGTATAATATTCTGAAGAGTGTTTTCCAGCTTGGTTCCATTCTCCCTGTCACTTTCAGGTACACCAGTTAGATGTAGATTTGGTCTTTTCACATCATCCCATATTTATTGGAGGCTTTGTTTGTTTCTTTTTACTATTTTTTCTCTAAACTTCTCTTCTCACTTCATTTCATTCATTTGATCTTCAATCACTGATATCCTTTCTTCCACTTGATCAAATCGGCTACTGAAGCTTGTGAATGCATCATGTAGTTCTCGAGACATGGTTTTCAGCTCCATCAGGTCATTTAAGGTCTTCTCTACACTGTTTATTCTAGTTAGCCTTTCATTTAATCTTTTTTCAAGGTTTCTAGCCTCTTTGCGATGGGTTCGAACATCCTCTTTTAGCTCGGAGAAGTTTGTTATTACTGATTGTCTGAAGCCTTCTTCTCTCAACTCATCAAAGTCATTCTGCGTCCAGCTTTGTTCCATTGCTGGCGAAAAGCTGCATTCCTTTGGAGGAGAAGAGGCGCTCTGATTTTTAGAATTTTCAGCTTTCTCCTCTGGTTTCTCCCCATCTTTGTGGTTTTATCTACCTTTGTTCTGTCATGATGGTGATGTACAGACGGGGTTTTGGTGTGGATGTCCTTTCTGTTTGTTAGTTTTCTTTCTAACCCTCAGAACCCTCAGCTGCAGGTCTGTTGGAGCTTGCTGGAGGTCCACTTCAGACACTGTTTGCCTGGGTATCACCAGCGGAGGCTGCAGAACAGCAAATATTGCAGAATGGTAAATGTTGCTGCCTGATCCTTCCTTTGGAAGCTTCGTCTCAGAGGGGCACCCGGCTGTATGAGGTGTCAGTCGGCCCCTACTGGGAGGTGTCTCCCAGTTAGGTTACTCAGGGGTCAGGGACCCACTTGAGGAGGCAGTCTGTCAGTTTTCAGATCTCAAACTCTGTGCTGGGAGAACCACTGCTCTATTCAAAGCTGTCAGACAGAGATGTTTAAGTCTGCAGAAGTTTCCTGCTGCCTTTTGTTCAGCTATGCCCTGCCCCCAAAGGTGTAGTCTACAGAGGCAGGCAGGCATCCTTGAGCTGTAGTGGGCTCCACCTAGTTCGAGCTTCCTGGCTGCTTTGTGTACCTCCTCAAGTCTCAACAATGGCATATCTCCATCCCACAGCCTCACTGCCACCTTGCAGTTCGACCTCAGACTGCTGTGCTAGCAGTGAGCGAGGCTCCATGGTCATGGGACCTTCTGAGCCAGGTGTGGGATATAATATCCTGGTGTGCCATTTTCTAAGACTGTTGGAAAAGTACAGTATTAGGGTGGAAGTTTTTCGATTTTCCCAGTACCATCTGTGTCAGGTTCCCTTGACTAAGAAAGGGAATTCCATGACCTCTTGCACTTCCTGGGTAAGGAGATGCCCCACACTGCTCCATGGGCTGCACCCACTGTCTGACAAGCCCCAGTGAGATGAACCCGGTACCTCAGTTGGAAAAGTCTAAATCATCTGTCTTCTGCATCACTCACACTGAGAGCTGTAGACTGGAGCTGTTTCTATTCGGCCATCTTGGAACCTCCCAATCAATGATGTTAAACTTTTTTCTCATGCTTTTTGGCTGTATGTAGATCTACTTTTGAAAAGCGTCTGTTCACAACCCTTGCTCAATTTTTAAGGAGTTTTTTTTTTTCTTGTAAATCTGTTTAAGTTCCTTATAGATGCTAGATATTAGACCTTTATCAGATGCATAGTTTGCAAAAGTTTTCTCCCATTCAATAGCTAATCTGTTTATTAATGGCTTCTTTGGCTGTGCAGAAGCTCTTTCATTTAATTAGATCTCATTTGTCAATTTTTGCTTTTGTTAAAATTGCTTTTGGAATTTTTGTCATAAAGTTCTGCCTGTTTCTATGTCAAGAATTATATTGCCTAGGTTGTTTTTCAGAGTTTATATATCTTTGGGGTTTACATTTCAGTGTTTACTTCATCTTTAGTTAATTTTTGTATATGGTATGGGTTCTGTTTCAATCTTCTGCATATGGCTAGCCAGTTGTCCCAGCACCATTTATTGAATAAGAAGTCCTTTCCCAATGCTTGCTTTTGTCAGCTTTGTTGAAGGTAAGAGTGTTGTAGGTGTACAGCCTTCTCTCTGGGATCTTTATCCTTTCTCATTTTTCTATGTGTCTGCTTTTGTACCAGTACCATGCTGTTTTGGTTACTATAGCCCCATGGTATAGTTCTAAGTCAGATAGCATGATGCCTCCAGTTTTGTTCTTTTTCCTTAGAATGAAATAAAAGTTTAACAAGTTGAATCAGACACTTCTCAAAAGAAGACACTCATGCAGCCAGCAAACATATGAAAAAAAGCTCATCATCGCTGGCCATTTGAGAAATAATACAAATCAAGACCACAATGAGATACCGTCTCATGCCAGTTAGAATGACAATCATTAAAAAGTCAGGAAACAACAGATGCTGGAGAGGATGTGGAAAAATAGGTATGCTTTTACACTGTTGGTGAGAGTGTAAATTAGTTCAACTATTGTGAAAGACAGTGTGGCAATTCCTCAAGGATCTAGAACCAGAAATACCATTTGAACAAGCAATCTCATTACTAGGTATATACTCAAAGGATTATAAATCATTCTACTATAAAGACACATGCACACGTAGGTTTATTGTGGCACTATTTAAACTAGCAAAGGCTTGAAAGCAACCCAAATGCCCATAAATAATAGACTGAATAAAGAACATGTGGCACATATACACCATAGAATATTATGCAGCCATAAAAAAGAATGCATTCAAGTCCTTTGTACGGACATAGATGAAGCTGAATACCATCATTCTCAGCAAAGTAACACAGGAACATAAAACCAAACACCACATGTTCTCACTCATAAGTGGGAGTTGAACAATAAGAACACATGGACACAGGGAGGGGAACATCACACACCAGGGTCTGTTGAAGGGTTGGGGGAAAGGGGAATAAGGACATTAGAACAAATACTTAGTGCATGCAGGGCTTAAAACCTAGATGACGGGTTGATAGGTGCAGCAAACCACCATGGCATATGCATGCCTATGTAACAAACCTGAATGTTCTGCACATGTATCCCAGAACTTAAATTTTTTTTTTAAAAAAAAAGTTGAATCATGGTGGATGGTAGGCAGAACTAGATTGTGGCTCCCACTTAAAGGGAGAGAGCAGTGTATGGAGGCTTGCATCACAAACTTCTCCAGAATGACGGCAGAAATACATTAGGAGAGCCAAAAGAACCTACAGACCCTCTAAGGGAAGTGGATTGCTCCTGGAGGACTCAGGAGACACCCCAAATACTATGAGTGTCCAAACTGTGGAAGCAGGAAAGGAAGATCATTCACCTCAGAACACACACCCCCACTGAAGACCCTGAATGTCTAGATTATGGAATAAGATTCTGACCTTACCTGCAGGTAAGTCAATTTAGAAAGCCAAGCAAAATACAAGGGTAGAAAAAGCAGCAGGGAAAGCCCTGTGGGCTCGATGGGTCCCCTAGCAAGCTATTTCTGTTCTGCCTCAAAGGGGTCCTTGGGGAGGGTGGTCAGAGGCACTGGGGAAAGGTTGGAGAAGGAAACCTCCAGCTGAACTTTGTTAGCAATTTGAACCAATTGAGAAGTTTCCTGACCAGAACTCAGAGGAAGGTGTAAACCCAGTGTGCAGACTCCATAGGCAGGAGAAGAACAAAAGCCCTAATTGCTTTTGCAGCTGGGAGGTGGGTATCCTGGGGCAAGTCCTCAGCCCTACTCACCCACTGCCTGGAAACAGGCTCAGTGCCATTGGTGGGAGCATGGTGGGAGTGAGACTGGCTCTGTGGGTTGCATGGGAGCTAGGTGAGGCCTGTGACTGCTGGCTTTTCCCCACTTCCCTGACAACCTGCATGATACAGTAGAGGCAGCCATAATTATTCTAGGAACGTAATTCCATTTACCTGGGAGCCTCACTTCCATCCCCTACAGCAGTTTCAGCAAGACCCACCCAAGGAAAGTCTGAGCTCAGACACATCTAGCCCTGCCCCCACCTAATGGTCCCTCCCTAACCACCCTGGTAACTGAAGACAAAGGGCATATACTCTTGTGAGTTCTACAGCCACACCCACTGCCTGTTCCTCCCCATACTATGACAGCTAATGTTCTCTTGAAAGTGTCACTTCCTGGCAGGAGGCCAACAAGCACTAAAATAGTGGATGAAGCAACCAAAGCCAAGGGCCCTCACAGAGTCCACCTCCACTGGAGAAGGTGCTGGTATCCATGGTTGAGAGACCCACAGGTGGTTTACATCACAGGGCTCTGTGCTGACAACCCCCAGTACCAGCTCAGAACCTGATAGACTTACTGGGTGGATAGATCCAGAAGAGAGATAACAATAACTACAACTTGGCTCTCAGGAAGTCCTAACCCCAGGAAAAGAGGAAGAGTACTACTACAACAATGAAACAGACTGTGGGACAAAAGAATCTGGACAATAGCATTGAGCCTAGACCTTCCCTCTGACAGAGCCTACCCAAGTGAGAAGGAACCAGAAAACCAACTCTGGTAATTTAACACCAACAAGGTTCTTTAACATCCCCAAAAATTACACTAGCTCACCCTCAGTGAATCCAAACTAAGAAGAAATCCCTGATTTACCTGAAAAGGAATTCAGAAGGTTAGTTATTAAGCTAATCAGGGAGGCATCAGAGAAAGGCAAATCCCAATCTAAGAAAATAGGAAAAAAAAAAAAAAGATACAAGAAGTGAAGGGAGAAATATTCAATGAAATCAATAGCATAAATAAAAAACAGACAAAACTTCAGGAAACAATGGATGCACTTATAGAAATGCAAAATGCTCTCAAAAGTCTCAGAATTAGAATCAAAAAAGCAGGAGAAATAACTTCAGAGCTCGAAGACAAGGTCTTTGAATTAACCCAATCCAACAAAGGCAAAGAATAAGAAAATATAAACAAAGCCACCAAGAAGTCTGGGATTATGTTAAATGACCAAACTTAAGAATTATTGGCATTCCTGAGGAGAAAGAGAAATCTGAAAGTTTGTAAAACATATTTGGGGGAATAATAGAGAAAAACCTTCCCAGCCTTGCTAAAGACCTAGACATCCAAATACAAGAAGCTCAAAGAACATATGGGAAATACATTGCAAAAAGATAATCAACTATGCACATTGTCATTAGGTTATCTAAAGTTATGACAAAGGAAAAAATCTTAAGAGCTGTAAGTCAAAAGTACCAGGTAACATATAAAGAAAAACCTATCAGATTAACAGCAGATTTCTCAGCAGTAACCCTACAAGCTAGAAGGGATTGGGACCCTATCTTCAGCCTCCTCAAAAAACAACAAAAAATTATCAGCCAAGAATTTTATATTCAGCAAAACTAAGCTTCATATATGAAGGAAAGATACAATCTTTCTCAGACAAACAAATGCTGAGAGAATTTATCACTCTCAGGCCAATACTACAAGAATTGCTAGAAGGAGCTCTAAATTTTGAAACAAATCCTGGAGACACGCCAGAAAAGAACCTCTTTATAGCATAAATATCACAGGACCTATAAAACAAAAATACAATAAAAAAACCCCCAAAACCAACATATACGTACAACGAATAGCACAATGAATAAAATGGTACCTCATATCTCAATACCAACATTGAATGTAAATGGCCTAAATGCTCCACTTAAAAGATACAGAATTGCAGAATGGATAAGAACTCACCAACCAACTATCTGCTGCCTTCAAGAGACTCATCTAACACATAAGTACTCATATAAACTTAAGGTAAAGGGGTGGAAAAAGACATTCCATGCAAATGAACATCAAAAGCAAGCAGGAGTAGCTGTTCTTCTGTCAGACAAAACAAATTAAAAAACAAACAGCAGTTAAAAAAGACAAAGAAGGACATTCTAAAATGATAAAAGGCCTTGTCCATCGGAAAATATCACAATCCTAAGTTTATCTGCACCTAACACTGGAGCTCCTAAATTGATAAAACAATAATTAATAGACCTAAGAAGTGAGATATACAGCAACAAAATAACAGTGGGGGACTTCAATACTCCACTGACAACACTAGACAGGTCATCAAGACAGAAAGTCAACAAAGAAACAATGGATTTATACTATACCCTGGAACAAATGGTCTCAACAGATCTATACAGAACATTCTACCCAACAATTATGGAATGTGGAATGTACATTTTATTCAATAGTGCATGGAACTTTTTCCAGGATAGATCATGTATTAGTCAGGGTTTTCTAGAGGGACAGAACTACTAATGGAAATTATTATTATTATTATTTTTTAATTTATTTATTATTATTATACTTTAAGTTGTAGGGTACATGTGCATGACGTGCAGGTTTGTCACATATGTATACTTGTGCCATGTTGGTGTGCTGCACCCATCAACTCGTCGGCACCCATCAATTCGTCATTTACATCAGGTATAACTCCCAATGCAATCCCTCCCCCCTCCCCCCTCCCCATGATAGGCCCCGGTGTGTGATGTTCCCCTTCCTGAGTCCAAGTGATCTCATTGTTCAGTTCCCCCCTATGAGTGAGAACATGCGGTGTTTGGTTTTCTGTTCTTGTGATAGTTTGCTGAGAATGATGGTTTCCAGCTGCATCCATGTCCCTACAAAGGACACAAACTCATCCTTTTTGATGGCTGCATAGTATTCCATGCTGTATATATGCCACATTTTCTTAATCCAATCTGTCACTGATGGACATTTGAGTTGATTCCAAGTCTTTGCTATTGTGAATAGTGCTGCAATAAACATACGTGTGCATGTGTCTTTATAGCAGCATAATTTATAATCCTTTGGGTATATACCCAGTAATGGGATGGCTGGGTCATATGGTACATCTAGTTCTAGATCCTTGAGGAATCGCCATACTGTTTTCCATAATGGTTGAACTAGTTTACAATCCCACCAACAGTGTAAAAGCGTTCCTATTTCTCCACATCCTCTCCAGCACCTGTTGTTTCCTGACTTTTTAATGATCTCCATTCTAACTGGTGTGAGATGGTATCTCATTGTGGTTTTGATTTGCATTTCTCTGATGGCCAGTGATGATGAGCATTTAATATATATATATATATATATATATATATATATATATATATATATGATGGGGAGTTTATTAAGTATTAACTCATGTGATCACAGTGTCCCACAATAGGCCATCTTCAGACTGAGGAGCAAGGAAAGCCAGTCTGAGTTCCAAAACTGAAGAATCTGGCATTCAATGTTCAAGGACAGAAAGCATCCAGCACAGGAGAAAGATGTAGGCTGGGAGGCAAATCCAGTCTCTCTTTTCACATTTTTCTGCCTGCTTGTATTCTAGCCATGCTGCCAGCTGATTAGATTGTGCCCACCCAAATTAAGGGTGGGTCTACTTTTTTCAGCCCACTCACTGAAATGTTAATATCTTTTGGCAACACCCTGGAAGACACACTCAGTATCAATACTTTGTATCCTTCAATCCAATGAAGTTGACACTCAGTATTAACCATCACAGATCATATCATAGACCACAAAACAAGCCTCAATAAATTTAAGAAAATTGAAATTTTATCAAGCACTGTCTCAGACCACAGTGAAATAAAACTATAAATCGACTCCAAAAGGAAACTTTAAAACCGTGCAAATACATGGAAATTACATAACATTCTCCTGAATAATCACTGGATCAACAACGAAATCAAGATGAAAACTACAAAATTCTTCAGAGTGAATTACAATGGTGATACACCCTATCAAAACCCCTGGGATACAGTAAAAATGGTGTTAAAAGGAAAGTTCATAGCCCTAAATATCTACATCAAAAGTCTGAAAAGCACAAACAGACAATCTAAAGTCAATCCTCAAGGAACTAGAGAAAGAAGAACAAACCAAACCCAAACCCAGCAGAATCAATGAAATATCCAAGATCAGAGCAAAACTAAACCAATTTGAAACAAACAGAAAACAAAAGATAAATGAAAGGAAAAACTGGTTCTTCAAAAAGATAAATAAAATTGGTAGACCATAAACAAGATTAACCAAAAAATGAAGACAGAAAATCCAAATAAGCTAAATTAGAAAAGAAATAAGAGATATTACAACTGACACCACCCAAATAGAAAAGGTCATTAAAGGCTACTATGAACACCTTTACATGCATAATATAAAAAACTAGAGGAGATGGGTAAATTCCTCAAAAGATACAACCCTCCTACCTTGAATCAGAAAGAACTAGATACTCTAAACAGACCAATTACAAGCAGTGAAATTGAAATGTTAATTTAAAAATTACCAACAATAAAATGTCCAGGACCAGGTGGATTCACAGCACAATTCTACTAGACATTCAAAGAAGAATGGTACCTATCTTACTGACACTATTCCACAAGATAGAGAAAGAGGGAACCCTCCCTATGTCACTCTTTGAAGCCAGCATCACCCTAATACCAAAACCAGGAAAGGACATGACCAAAAAGAAAACTACAGACCAATATCCCTGATGAACATAGATGTTAAAATCTTTAACAAAATAATAGCTGACCAAATCCAATAACATATGAAGAAGTTAATCCATCATTATCAAGCGGGCTTTATACCTGAGATACTGGGATGGTTTAGCATATGCAAGTCTGTAACTGATACATCACACAAATGAATTTTTAAAAATCACATGATTACCTCAATGGATGCAGAAAAAGCATTCAAAAAATGTAGCATCACTTTATGATAAAAACTCTCAGCAAAATCGGCATACACGGGACATACCTCAATGTAATAAAAGTGTCCATGACGAACCCACAGCCCACATAATACTGAATGGGGAGAAGTTGAAAGCATTCCCTCTGAGAACTGGAAAAAGACAAGGATGCCCACTCTCACCACTCATCTTCGACATATTACTGGAAGGCCTATTCAGAGTAATCAGACAAGAGAAATAAATAAAGGGCATCCAAATCAGTAAAGAGGGAGTCAAACTGTTGCTGTTTGCTGATGACATGATTGTTTACCTAGAGAACCCTAAAGACTCCTTCAGAAAGCTCCTAGAATGGATAAAAGAATTCAGCAATGTTTTCAGATACAAAATTAATGCACACAAGTCAGTAGCTCTTCTATACACCAACAGCACCAAGCTGAGAATCAAATCAAGAACTGAAGCCCTTTAATAATAGCTGTAAAAAAAAAAAATAAAATACTTACAAATGTACATAACCAGGAGTTGAAATACCTTCAAAAGAAAAACTACAAAACCCTACTGAAAGAAATCATAGAGGACACAGACAAATGGAAACACATCTCATCCCCATAGATGAGTAGAATCAATATTGTGAACATGACCAAAATGCCAAAAGTGATCTAAAAATTCAACACAACTTACATCAAAACACCAGCATCATTCTTCGCAGAACTAGAAAAAGCAATCCTAAAATTCACATGGAACCAAAAATGAGCCTGCATAGCCAAACCAAAACTCATCAAAAAGAACATATTGGGAGGCATCGCATTCCCTGATTTCAAACTATACTATAAGGTCATAGTCATTAAAGCAGCATGGTACTGGTACAAAAATAAGCAAATAGACCCATGGAATGGAATAGAAAACTCAGAAATAAACCCAAATATTTACAGCCAACTGATCTTTGGCAAAGCAAACAAAAACATACAGTGGGGAAAAGATACCCCATTCAACAAATGGTGCTGGGATAATTGGCAAGCCACATGTAGGAGAATTAAACTGAATCCTTATCTCTCTCCTTATACAAAAATCAACTCAAGATGGATCGAGGATCTAAATCTAAGAACTGAAACTATAAAAATTCTGGAAGATAACATTGGAAAAACCCTTCTAGACATTGGCTTAATCAAGGATTTCATGACCAAGAACTCAAAAGCAAATGCAATAAAAACAAAACAATAAAATAGCTGGGAATTAATTAAACTAAAGAGCTTTTGCACAGCAAAAGAAAGGGTAAGGAGAGTAAACAGAAAACCAACAGAGTGGGAGAAAATCTTCACCATCTATACATCTGGCAAAGGACTAATATCCAGAATCTACAACAAATTCGAACAAATTAGCAAGAAAAAATAAAAAGAATCACATCAAAAAGTGGACTAAGACTTGAGGTCAGGAGTTCAAGACCAGCCTGACCAACATGGAGAAACCCCACCTTTGCTAAAATTGCAAAATTAGCTGGGCATGGTAGTGCATGCCTGTAATCCCAGCTACTCGGGACGCTGAGGCCAGAGAATTTCATGAATCCGGGAGACAGATGTTGTGGTAAGCCAAGATCACACCATTGCACTCCAACCTGGGCAACAAGAGCAAAACACCATCCCCCCAAAAAAAAAAAAAAAAAAAAAAAAAAAAGTGGGCTAAGAACATGAATAGATAAATCTCTCAAAAGAAGATAGGCAAATGGCCAACAAGCATATGAAAAAATGCTCAACATCACTAATAATCAGGAAAATTCAAACTAAAACCACAATGTGATACCACCTTACTCCTGCAGGAATGGCTATAATAATAAAAAAAAAGATGTTGGCATGGATGTGGTGAAAAGGGAACACATTTACAGTGCTGGTGGGAATGTAAACTAGTACAACCACTATGGAAAACAGTGTGGAGATTCCTTAAAGAACTAAAAGTAGAACTACCATTTGATTCAGCAATCCCACTACTGATATTGCTACCCAGAGGAAAATAAGTCATCATACAAAAAATGGTACTTCTACATGCATGTTTATAGCAGCACAATTCATAATTGCAAAAACGTGAAACCAACCAAAATGCCCATCAATCAATGAGTGGATAAAGAAACCGTGGTGCATATATATGAAGGAATATTACTCAGCCCCCAAAAGGAATAAATTAATGGCATTTGCAGTGACCTGGATGAGACTGGAGACTATTAGTGTAAGTGAAGTAACTCAGGAATGAAACACTGAACATCATACGTTGTCACTCATAAGTGAGAGCTAAGCTATGAGGATGCAAAGGCATAAGAATTACATAATGGACTTTGGGGTTCTCAGGGCAAAAGGGTGGGAAAAGGGTGAGGGATAAACCACAAATTGCGGCCATGCACGGTGGCTCTCACCTGTCATCCCGGCACTTCAGGAGGCCAAGGTTGGTGGATCAACGGAGGTCAGGAGTTTGAGACCAGCCTGGCCAACATGGTGAAACCCTGTCTCTACTAAAAATACAAAAAACTGAACCCGGGAGGCAGAGGTTGCAGTGAGCCGAAATCACGCCATTGCACTCCAGCCTGGGCAGCAAGAGCAAAATTCCATCTCAAAAACTAAAGCAAGAACAAAACAGACAAGCAAAAGACCACAAATTGGGTGCAGTGTATACTGCTTGAGTGATTGGCACACCAAAATCTCACAAGTCACCACTAAAGAACTTACTCATGTAAGCAAACATCACCTGTTCCCCAATAACCTATGGAAATTAAAATAATAATAATAGTAATAAATTAAATGAAATAAAATAAAATATATAATCCTCTAAAAAAAGTTTTTTGCTGTTCTAGGAATTTCTTATACATTTTATTTATTAACCCTTTATTAGAAAATAGTTCTAAAGTATTTTCTCCATTCCAAAGTTTGCTTTTTTTATTTTCTTGATTATTTCTTTTGCTGTACAGAAGCTTTTTAGTTTGATGTAATTCCATTTGTTTACTTTTATTCTTGTTTCCTGTGCTTTTGAGTGTCATATCTAAGAAATCATTGCAAGGGTCAGTGTCAGGAAGCTTTTTCTTCTAGAGTTTTACAGTTTCTTGTCTTACATCTATGCCTTTAACCTATTTTAAGTTGATGCTTATATATAAAATAAAATATTGTTTAATTTATTCTTGTGCATGTGAATATGCAATATTTGCAACACAAATTTATTGATGAGACTATTCTTTTTCCCATTGTATATTCTTGGCACATTTGTTGAAGATCTGACTACTGTACATGAATGGGTTTATTTCTGGTCTCTGTATTCTGTTTCATTGATCTATTTATCTGTTTATATGCCAGTGTTGTACTGTTTTTATTTCCGTGGCATGTAATATATTTGAAAGCCTCCAACTTGTTCTGCTGAAAATTGCTGTGGTTACGTGGGGTCTTTTGGGTTGCATATAAATTTTGGAATTCTTTATTCTATTCCTGTACGAATACCATTGGGATTTTGATGGAAATAAAATCTGTATATCACTTTGAGTATCATAGACATTGTAACAATATCAATTCTTCAAATCTATGAACAAGAGATATATTTCCAATTGTGTCTATTTTAGCTTGTTATCAGTGTTTTATAGCATTCAGTGAACAAGTGTTTACCTTCTTGAATAAATCTATTCCTATTAAGTAATCATTTTGATGCTACTGTAAATGAAACTTTTCTAAATTTTCTTCTTGTATAGTTTGTTAGTGTACAGAAGCACACATTTTTGTTTGTTGATTTTGTATCCTGCAACTATACTAAATTTGTTTATTGGGTGTTAAATTTTTATTAGTTCTAACAGTTTTTGGTAAAGTTTCTAGAGTTTCCTAAATATAAGATCATATCCTCTGCAAATAGTAATAATTTTACTTTTTTCTTTTTAATTTGGATAACTTTTATTTATTCTTCTTGGCTAATTTCTCTGACTAGATTTCTATTACTATGTATTCAACACTTTATTATTAAATTATTTATTCAAGAAGTGGTGAGAGTGAGCCTCCTTACCTCGTACCAAATCTTAAAAGAAAAGGTATTTTTCTTAATTGATTATGATGTTAGCTGTGGGCTTTATATATATGGTCTTTATTGTATTGAGGTAAGTTCCTTCTATACCGAGTTTGTTGAGAGGTTTTGTCGTAAAAGGGGGTGGAATTTCATCAAAAATTTTTTTGGCATCTATTGAGATGTGATTTTTAAATCCTTCATTTTGCTAATGTAGTATAACTCATTTATTGATCTGTATACATTGAACCATCCTTGCATCTCAGGAATAAATTCCCTTTGTTTATGGTGTATGATTGATTATTTTTATAAACTGTTGAATTATGTTTGCTAATATTTTGTTAGTTTTTTTCCATTCATATTTATTTACAAAACAATTTACCTGTAGTTTTATTTTCTAGGGTGTCATGGTCTGGCTTCAGAATCAGGTCTTTCTGATGCTGTGAGAGGAGTTTGGAAGTGTTTCCACTTTTAATTTTTGTAAGAGATTAAGATGTATTGGTATTGATTCTTCTTTAAATGTTTGGTAGAATTCACTTTTAGGGCCATCTAGTCCTGGGCTTTTCTTGTTATTGTTGTTGTTGAGAGTTTTTTGAGTACTAATTTAATCTCATTTGTTTTTCTTCTGTTTAGGCTTCTCTTTTTATTCACTCTTGGTAGGTTGTATGTTTGTAGAAATTTACCCATTTCTTGTAGATTGTCCAAAATGTTTGCATATAGTTGTTCATACTATTTCCTTCTGATCATTTTTATTTCTGTGGCATCAGTTGTAATGTTTCTTTTTCCATTTCCAATTGATTTATTTGATTCTTTCATCATTTTTGCTAAGGATTTAGTAATATCTTTTCAAAAAGCAATTCTTCATTTTGTTGCTTTGCTTTTGTTTTTTTAATCTCTATATCATTTGTTTCTGCTCTTTAATTTACTTAAATTTCTGATATACATGTGCAGAACGTGCAGGTCTGTTACACAGGTATACATGTGCCATGGTGGTTTGCTGCACCTATCAACCCATCATCTAGGCTTTAAGCCCCAAATGCATTAGGTATTTGTCCTAATGTTCTCCCTCCCCTTGATCCCTACCTCCTAATAGACCCCAGTGTGTGAAGTTCCCCCCAGCTATGTCCATCAGTTGTCATTTTTCAACTCCCACATATGAGTGAGAACATGCCGTGTTTAGTTTTCTGTTCCTGTGTTAGTTTGCTGGGAATGACGGCTTCCAGCTTCATCCCTGTCCCTGCAAAGGACACAAACTCATCCTTTTTTATGCCTGCATGGTATTCCATGGTATATATGTACCACATTTTCTCTATCCAGTCTATCAGTGATGGGCATTTGGGTTGATTCCAAGTCTTTGCTATTGTGAATAGTGCAACAATAAATATAAATGTGCATGTGTTTTTAGGGTAGAATGATTTATAATCCTTTAGGTATATACCCAGCAATGGGATTGCTGGTTCAAATCGTATTTCTGGTTCCAGACCCTTGAGGAATCACCACACTGTATCCCCAACTGTTGAACTAATTTACACTCCCACTGACAGTGTAAAAATGTTCCTGTTTCTCCACATTATCACTAACATTTGTTTTTTCCTGACTTTTTAATGATCACCATTCTGACTGGCATGAGATGTTATCTCATTGTGGTTTTGATTTGCAGTTCTCTAATGAGCAGTAATGATGGCTGTTTTTCATATGTTAGTTGGCTGCATAAATGTCTTCTTTTGATAAGTGTCTTTTCATATCCTTTGCCCACTTTTTGATGGGGTTGTCTTTTTCTTGTAAATTTGTTTAAGTTCCTTGTAGATTCTGCATATTAGACCATTGTCAGATGGGTAGATTGCAAAAATTTTCTCCCATTCTGTAGGTTGCCTGCTCACTCTGATGATAGTTTCTTTTTTTCCTTTTTTTTCTTTCTTTTTTTTTTTTTTGAGCATGATGGAATAAAATCCATCTATTGGGAAAATAATTTTGGCAATATAAGTATGATTAAATTAAATCTGATATTTTCTGTGATTTTTTTAAACTTATACTTTGAGTTCCAGGGTACATGTGCACAACATGCAGGTTTGTTACATATGTGTACATGTGCCATGTTGGTGTGCTGCACCCACCAACTCGTCAGCACCCATCAATTCGTCATTTATATCAGGTATAACTCCCAATGCCATCCCTCCTCCCTCCCCCTCCCCACAATAGGCCCCGGTATGTGATGTTCCCCTTCCCGTGTCCAAGTGATCTCATTGTTCAATTCCTACCTATGAGTGAGAACATGCGGTGTTTGGTTTCTGTTCATGTGATAGTTTGCTGAGAATGATGGTTTCCAGCTGCATCCATGTCCCTACAAAGGACACAAACTCATCCTTTTTTATGGCTGCATAGTATTCCATGCTGTATATGTGCCACATTTTCTTAATCCAGTCTGTCACTGATGGACATTTGGGTTGATTCCAAGTCTTTGCTATTGTGAATAGTGCCTCAATAAACATACATGTGCATGTGTCTTTATAGCAGCATGATTTACAATCCTTTGGGTATATACCCAGTAATGGGATGGCTGGGTCATATGGTACATCTAGTTCTAGATCCTTGAGGAATCGCCATACTGTTTTCCATAATGGTTGAACTAGTTTACAATCCCACCAACAGTGTAAAAGTGTTCCTATTTCTCCACAGCCTCTCCAGCACCCGTTGTTTCTTGATTTTTTAATGATTGCCATTCTAACTGGTGTGAGATGGTATCTCATTGTGGTTTTGATTTGCATTTCTCTGATGGCCAGTGATGATGAGCATTTTTTCATGTGCCTGTTGGCTACATAAATGTATTCTTTTGAGAAATGTGTATTCATATCCTTTGCCCACTTTTTGATGGGGTTGTTTGTTTTTTCCTTGTAAATTTGTTTGAGTTCTTTGTAGGTTCTGGATATTAGCCCTTTGTCAGATGAGTAGATTGCAAAAATTTTCTCCCATTCTGTAGGTTGCCTGTTCCCTCTGATGGTAGTTTCTTTTGCTGTGCAGCTCTTTAGTTTAATTAGATCCCATTTGTCAATTTTGGCTTTTGTTGCCATTGCTTTTGGTGTTTTAGACATGAAGTCCTTGCCAGTGCCTATGTCCTGAATGGTATTACCTAGGTTTTCTTCTAGGGTTTTTATGGTATTAAGTCTAACATTTAAGTCTCTAATCCATCTTGAATTAATTTTCGTCTAAGGAGTAAGGAAAGGATCCAGTTTCAGCTTTCTACTTATGGCTAGCCAATTTTCCCAGCATCATTTATTAAATAGGAAATCCTTTCCCCATTTCTTGTTTTTGTCAGGTTTGTCAAAGATCAGATAGTTGTAGATGTGTGGTATTATTTCTGAGGGCTCTGTTCTGTTCCATTGGTCTATATCTCTGTTTTGGTACCAGTACCATGCTGTTTTGGTTACTGTGGCCTTGTAGTATAGTTTGAAGTCAGGTAGCGTGATGCCTCCAGCTTTGTTCTTTTGACTTAGGATTATCTTGGCAATGCTGGCTCTTTTTTGGTTCCATATGAACTTTAAAGCAGTTTTTTCCAATTCTGTGAAGAAAGTCATTGGTAGCTTAATGGGGATGGCATTGAATCTATAAATTACCTTGGGTAGTATGACCATTTTCACAATATTGATTCTTCCTATCCATGAGCATGGAATGTTCTTCCATTTGCTTGCATCCTCTTTTGTTTCACTGAGCAGTGGTTTGTAGTTCTCCTTGAGGAGGTCCTTTACATCCCTTGTAAGTTGGATTCCTAGGTATTTTATTCTCTTTGAAGCTATTGTGAATGGGAGTTCATTCCTGATTTGGCTCTCTTTTTGTCTGTTACTGTTTCTTTTGCTGTGCAGAATCCCTTTAGTTTAACTTGATCCCATTTGTCAATTTTGGCTTTTGTTGCAATTGCTTTTGGGGTTTTAGTCATGAAGTCTTTGCTCATGCCTATGTCCTGAATGGTGTTGCCTAGATTTTCTTCTAGGGATTTTATGGTTTTAGCTTTTACATTTAAGTCTTTAATCCATCTTGAGTTAATTTTTGCATAAATGTAAGGAAAGGGTCCAGTTTCTGTTTTCTACATGTGGCTAGCCAATTTTCCCAGCACCATTTATTAAATAGGAAATGTTTCCCCATTGCTTCATTTTCTCAAGTTTGTCAAAGATCTGATAGTTGCAGATATGTGGTGTTATTTCTGAGGTCTCTGTTCTGTTCCATTGGACTATATATCTGTTTTGTTACCAGTAGCATGCTGTCTTGGTTACCATAGCATTGTAGTATAGTTTGAAGTCCAGTATTTTATTGAGGATTTTCACATTGATGTTTATCAGGGATATTGGCCTGAATTTTTTTTTCTTTGTGTCTCTGTCAGATTTTAGTATCAGTGTGATGCTGGCCCCATCAAATGAGTTAGGGAGGAGTCCCTCTTTTTGTACTGTTTGGAATAATTTCAGAAGAAATAGTACCAACTCCGCTTTTTACCTCTGGTAGAATTCAGCTGTGAATCCATCTGGTCTTGGGCTTTTATTGGTTGGTAGGCTATTAATTACTGCCTCATTTTCAGAGCTTGTAATTGGTCTACTTAGGGATTTGACTTCTTTCTAGTTTCATCTTGGGAGGGTGTATGCGTCCAGGAATTTATCCATTTCTTCTAGATTTTCTAGTTTATTTGCATAGAAGTGTTTATAGTATTATCTGATGGTAATTTGTATTTCTGTGGGATCAGTGGGGGTTCTCCCCTTTATCATTTTTTGTTGTGTCTATTTGATTATTCTCTTTTTTTCTTTATTAGTTGGACTAGTGGTCTCTTTATTTGGTTAATCTTTTCAAAAAACCAGCTCCTGGATTCATTGATGTTTTGAAGGGTTTTTTGTGTCTCTGTCTCTTTCAGTTCTGCTTTGATCTTAGTTATTTTTTGTTTTCTGTTAGCTTTGAAATTTATTTGCTCTTGCTTCTCCATTTCTTTTACTTGTGGTGTTAGGGTGTCAATTTTAGATCTTTCCCATTTTCTCATGTGGGTATTTAGTGCTATAAATTTCCCTCTAAATACTGGTTTTGCTGTGTCCCAGAGATTCTGGTGCATTGTCTCTTTGTTCTCACTGGTTTCAAATAACTTCTTTATTTCAGTTTTAATTTTGTTATTTACCCAGGAGTCATTCAGGAGCAGATTGTTCAGTTTCCATGTAGTGCAGTTTTGAGTGAGTTTCTTAATCCTCAGTTATAATTTGATTGTACTGTGTCTGAGAGACAATTTCTTATGATTTCTGTTCTTTTGCATTTGCTGAGGGGTGTTTTACTTCTAATTATGTTGCTGATATTAAAATAAGTGCTATGTGGTGCTGAGAAGAATGTATATTCTGTTGATTTGTGGTGGAAAGTTCTGTAGACGCCTAGTTGGTCCCATTGGTCCAGAGCTAAGTTCAAGTCCTGAATATCCTTGTTAATTTTCTGTCTCATTGATCCGTCTAATATTGACAGTGGGGTGTTAAAGTTTTCCACTATTATTGTGTGGGAGTCCAGATCTCTTTGTAGGTCTCATATAAGTTGTTTTATGAATCTGGATGCTCCTATATTAGGTGCATATATATTTAAAATAGTTAGCTGTTCTTGTTGCTTTAATGCCTTTACCATTATGTAATGACCTTCTTTGTCTTTTTTAATCTTTGTTGGTTTCCAGTACGTTTTAACATAGACTACTTTTGCAACCTTTGTGTTTTTTTTGTTTGTTTGTTGTTGTTGTTGTTTGTTTTTGCCTTCCATTTGCTTGGCAAATATACATATACCTCCATCCCTTTATTTTGAGCCTATGTGTGTCTTTGAGATGAGTCTCCTTATATCAGCATACCAATGGGTCTTGACTCTTCATGCAATTTGCCAGCCTGTGTCTTTTAATTGGAGCATTGAGCCCATTTACTCAAATATTAAAGTTAATATTTTTATGTATGAATTTGATCTTGTCATCATGATGCTAGATGATTACTTTCATATTAGTTGATGCAGTTTCTTCAGAATGTCATTGGTCTTTATATTTTGGTGTGTTTTTGCACTGACAGGTACCAAATTTTTCTTCTACATTTAGAGCATTTTTTCAGGAGCTCTTGTAAGGCAGGCCTGGTATTGATAAAATCCCTCTGCATTTTCTTGTCTGCAAAGGATTTGATTTCTCCTTCACTTATGAAGCTGAGTTTGGCTGGCTATGAAATTCTGGGTTGAAAATTCTTTTCTTTTGGAATGTTGAATATTGGCCCCCACTCTTTTCTGGCTTGTAAGTTATCTGCAGAGAGATCCGCTGTTAGTCTGATGGGCTTCCCTTTGTAGTTAACCTGACTTTTCTCTCTGGCTGCCCTTAACATTTTTTCCTTCATTTCAACCTAGGCAAATCTGACAATTATGTGTCTTGGGGTTGCTTGTTTTGAGGAGAATCTTAGTGGTGTTCTCCGTAGTTCCAGAATTTGAATGTTGGCCTGTGTTGCTAGGTTGCAGAAGTTCTCCTGGATAATATCTCAAAGTGTGCTTTCCAACTTGGTTCCAATCTCCCTGTCACTTTCTGGTACCCCAATCAATGGTAGGTTTGGTCTTTTCACAGAGTCCCACATTTCTTGGAGACTTGTTTGTTCCTTTACATTCTTTTTTCTCCAATCCTGTCTTCATGCCTTGTTTCAGTAAGTTGATCTTCAATCTCTGATATCGTTCATTCCACTTGAACAATTTGCCTATTGATACTTGTGTATGCTTCTTGAATTTCTCTTGCTGTGTTTTTCAGCTCCATCAGCTCATTTATTTTCCTCTCTAATCTGGTTATTCTAGTTATCTGCACCTGTAACCTTTTATCATTGTTCTTAACTTCCTTGCATTGGGTTAGAACATGCACCTTTAGCTCAGAGGAGTCTGTTATTACCCACCTTCTGAAGCCTACTTCTGTCAATTTGTCAATCTCACTCTCCGTCCAGCTTTGTGCACTTGCTAGAGAGGAGTTGCTATCATTTGGAGGAGAAGAGCCTTTCTGGTGTTTGGAATTTTCAGTGTTTTTGCACTGGTTTTTCCTTATCTTTGTGGATTTATTTACCTTTGATCTTTGAGGCTGATGACCCTTGCATGGGGTTTCTTGTGGGAGTTCTTATTGTTGTTGTTGATGCTGTTGCTTTCTGTTTCTTGGTTTTCCTTCTGACATTGAAGCCCATCTTCAACAGGTCTGCTGTAGTTTGCTGGAGGTCCTCTCCAAACCCAGTTCACCCAGGTATCATCAGTGAAGTCTTCAGAACAGCAAAGATTGCTGTCTGCTCCTTCCTCTGGAAGCTTCATCCCAGAGGTACACCAGCCTGATGCCAGCTGAAGCTTTCCTGTATGAAGTGCCTGTTGACCCCTTTTGGGACGTCTTTCCCAGTCACAAGGCATGAGAGTCTGGGACCCACTTAAGGAGGCAGTCTATCCCTTAGCAAAGCTGGTACACTGTGCTGGGAGAATCCTTCTTGCCAGGATTAGATGCTCTCTTCAGAGCTGGCAGGCAGCAGAGATTAAGTCCTCTGAAGCTGTGCCCACAGCTGCCCCTTCCTTTAAGTTATGTGTCCCAGGGAGATGGGATTTTATCTGCAAGCCTCTGACTGGGATTGTTACCTTTCCTTCAGAGATGCCCTGCCCATTGAGGAAGAATCAAGAGAAGCAGTCTGGCCACAGCTGCTTCACTGCACTGTGATGAATTCTACCCAGTTCACACCTCCCAGACGTAGAACTGTTAGGGAAAAACTGCCTACCAAAGCCTCAGTAAGAGCAGATGCCCCTCCCCCCACTAAGCTTGGTCATCCCAGGTCAACTTCAGACTGTCGTGCTGGCAGTGAGAATTTCATGCCAGTGGATCTTAGCTTGCTGGGCTCCATGTTAGTGGGACCCACTGAGCAAGACCACTTGGCTCCCTGGCTTCAGCCCTCTTTCCAGGGGAATGAATACTTGTATCTTGCTGGGGTTCCAGGCACCACTAAGGTATTAAAAAAAAAACTCCTGCAGTTAGCTCAGTGTCTGCCCAAACAACTGCCCAGTTTTCTGCTTGAAACCCAGGACCGTGGTGGTGTAGGTACATGAGGGAATCTGCTGATCTGCAGATTGCAAAAACTGTGGGAAAAGTGTAGTAGCCAGGCAGGGTAGTATAATCTCTCATGTCTTCCCGTGGCTGGAAGAGGGAGGTTCCCCAAGTCTCTTGTGCTTCCTGAGTGAAGCGATGCCCTACCCTGCTTCTGCTCACCTTCCATGGGTTGCACCTGCTGCCTAATCAAACCCAATGAAATGAACTGGGTACCTCAGTTAGAAATGCAGAAATCGGGGGCGGAGCAAGATGGCCAAATAGGAACAGCTCCAGTCTCCAACTCCCAGCACGAGCGACACAGAAGACCGGTGATTTCTGCATTTTCAACTGAGGTACTGGGTTCATCTCACTACGGAGTGCCAGACAATCAGTGCTGGTCAGCTGCTGCAGCCCAACCAGTGAGAGCTGAAGCATGGCGAGGCATTGCCTCACCTGAGAAGTGCAAGGGGGAAGGGAATCCCTTTTCCTAGCCAGGCGAACAGAGACACACAACACCTGGAAAATCGGGTAACTCCCACCCCAATACTGCGCTTTAAGCTAACGGGCACACCAGGAGATTATATCCCACACGTGGCTGGGAGGGTCCCACGCCCACGGAGCCTCCCTCATTGCTAGCATAGCAGTCTGTGATCTACCAGCAAGGCAGCAGCCAGGCTGGGGGAAGGGCGCACACCATTGCTGAGGCTTAAGTAGGTAAACAAAGCCACTGGGAAGCTCGAACTGGGTAGAGCTCACAGCAGCTCAAGGAAACCTGCCTGTCTCTGTAGACTCCACCTCTGGGGACAGGGCAGAGTAAACAATAACAAAAGCAGCAGAAACCTCTGCAGACGCAAACGACTCTGTCCGACAGCTTTGAAGAGACCAGGGGATCTCCCAACACGGAGGTTGAGAGCTGAGAAGGGACAGACTGCCTGCTCAAGTGGGTCCCTGACCCCCGAGTAGCTTAACTGGGAGACATCCCCCACTAGGGGCAGTCTGACACCCCACACCTCACAGGGTGGAGTACACCCCAGAGAGGAAGCTTCCAAAGCAAGAATCAGACAGGTACACTCGCTGTTCAGCAATATTCTATCTTCTGCAGCCTCTGCTGCTGATACTCAGGCAAACAGGGTCTGGAGTGGACCTCAAGCAATCTCCAACAGACCCACAGCTGAAGGTCCTGACTGTTAGAAGGAAAACTATCAAACAGGAAGGACACCTACACCAAATCCCCATCAGTACATCACCATCATCAAAGACCAGAGGCAGATAAAACCACAAAGATGGGGAAAAAGCAGGGCAGAAAAGCTGGAAATTCAAAAAATAAGAGCGCATCTCCCCCGGCAAAGGAGCGCAGCTCATCGCCAGCAATGGATCAAAGCCTGACGGAGAATGACTTTGACGAGATGAGAGAAGAAGGCTTCAGTCCATCAAACTTCTCAGAGCTAAAGGAGGAATTACGTACCCAGCACAAATAAACTAAAAATCTTGAAAAAAAAGTGGAAGAATTGATGGCTACAGTAATTAATGCAGAGAAGGTCATAAACGAAATGAAAGAGATGGAAACCATGACACGAGAAATACGTGACAAATGCACAAGCTTCAGTAACTGACTCGATCAACTGGAAGAAAGAGTATCAGCAATTGAGGATCAAATGAATGAAATGAAGCAAGAAGAGAAACTAAAAGAAAAAAGAAGAAAAAGAAATGAACAAAGCCTGCAAGAAGTATGGGATTATGTAAAAAGACCAAATCTACGTCTGATTGGGGTGCCTGAAAATGAGGGGGAAAATGGAACCAAGATGGAAAACACTCTTCAGGATATCATCCAGGAGAACTTCCCCAACCTAGTAGGGCAGGCCAACATTCAAATCCAGGAAATACAGAGAACGCCACAAAGATACTCCTCGAGAAGAGCAACTCCAAGACACATAATTGCCAGATTCACCAAAGTTGAAATGAAGGAAAAAATCTTAAGGGCAGCCAGAGAGAAAGGTCGGGTCACCCACAAAGGGAAGCCCATCAGACTAACAGCAGATCTCTCGGCAGAACCTCTACAAGCCAGAAGAGAGTGGGGGCCAATATTCAACATTCTTAAAGAAAAGAATTTTCAAGCCAGAATTTCATATCCAGTCAAACTAAGTTTCATAAGTGAAGGAGAAATAAAATCCTTTACAGATAAGTAAATGCTTAGAGATTTTGTCACCACTAGGCCTGCCTTACAAGAGACCCTGAAGGAAGCACTAAACATGGAAAGGAACAACCGGTACCAGCCATTGCAAAAACATACCAAAATGTAAAGACCATCGAGGCTAGGAAGAAACTGCATCAACTAACAAGCAAAATAACCAGTTAATAATATAATGGCAGGATCAAGTTCACACATAACAATATTAACCTTAAAGGTAAATGGACTAAATGCTCCAATTAAAAGACACAGACTGGCAAACTGGATAAAGAGTCAAGATCCATCAGTCTGCTGTATTCAGGAGACCCATCTCACATGCAGAGACATACATAGGCTCAAAATAAAGGGATGGAGGAAGATTTACCAAGCAAATGGAAAACAAAAAAAAAGCAGGGGTTGCAATACTAGTCTCTGATAAAAAAGACTTTAAATCATCAAAGATCAAAAGAGACAAAGAAGGCCATTACATAATGGTAAAGGGATCAATTCAACAGGAAGAGCTAACTATCCTAAATATATATGCACCCAATACAGGAGCACCCAGATTCATAAAGCAAGTCCTTAGAGACTTACAAAGAGACTTAGACTCCCATACAATAATAATGGGAGACTTCAACACTCCACTGTCAACATTACACAGATCAACAACACAGAAAGTTAACAAGGATATCCAGGAATTGAACTCATCTCTGCAGCAAGCAGACCTAATAGACATCTACAGAACTCTCCACCCCAAATCAACAGAATATACATTCTTCTCAGAACCATATCGCACTTACTCCAAAATTGACCACATAATTGGAAGTAAAGCACTCCTCAGCAAATGTACAAGAACAGAAATTATAACAAACTGTCTCTCAGACCACAGTGCAATCAAACTAGAACTCAGGACTAAGAAACTCAATCAAAACCGCTCAACTACATGGAAACTGAACAACCTGCTCCTGAATGACTACTGGGTACATAACAAAATGAAGGCAGAAATAAAGAAGTTCTCTGAAACCAATGAGAACAAAGATACAACATACCAGAATCTCTGGGACACATTTAAAGCAGTGTGTAGAGGGAAATTTATAGCACTAAATGCCCACAAGAGAAAGCAGGAAAGATCTAAAATTGACACTCTAACATCGCAATTAAAAGAACTAGAGAAGCAAGAGCAAACGCATTCAAAAGCTAGCAGAAGGCAAGAAATCACTTAGATCAGAGCAGAACTGAAGGAGATAGAGACACAAAAAACCCTCCAAAAAATCAATGAATCTAGGAGTTGGTTTTTTGAAAAGATCAACAAAATTGACAGACCGCTAGCAAGACTAATAAAGAAGAAAAGAAAGAAGAATCAAATAGACGCAATAAAAAATGATAAAGGGGATATCACCACTGACCCCACAGAAATACAAACTACCATCAGAGAATACTATAAACACCTTTACGCAAATAAATTGGAAAATCTAGAAGAAATGGATAATTTCCTGGACACTTACACTCTTCCAAGACTAAACAAGGAAGAAGTTGAATCCCTGAATAGACCAATAGCAGGCTCTGAAATTGAGGCAATAATTAATAGCCTACCAACCAAAAAAAGTCCAGGACCAGATGGATTCACAGCTGAATTCTACCAGAGGTACAAGGAGGAGCTGGTACCATTCCTTCTGAAACTATTCCAATCAATAGAAAAAGAGGGAATCCTCCCTAACTCATTTTATGAAGCCCACATCATCCTGATACCAAAGCCTGGCAGAGACAGAACAAAAAAAGATAATTTTAGACCAATATCCCTGATGAATATCGATGCAAAAATCCTCAATAAAATACTGGCAAACCGGATTCAGCAACACATCAAAAAGCTTTTCCACCATGATCAAGTGGGCTTCATCCCTGGGATGCAAGGCTGGTTCAACATTCACAAATCAATAAACATAATCCAGCATATAAACAGAACCAAAGAAAAGAACAACATGATTATCTCAATAGATGCAGAAAAGGCTTTTGACAAAACTCAACAGCCCTTCATGCTAAAAACGCTCAATAAATTCGGTATTGATGGAACGTACCTCAAAATAATAACAGCTATTTATGACAAACCCACAGCCAATATCATACTGAATGGGCAAAAACTGGAAAAATTCCCTTTGAAAACTGGCACAAGACAGGGATGCCCTCTCTCACCACTCCTATTCAACATAGTGTTGGAAGTTCTGGCTAGGGCAATCAGGCAAGAGAAAGAAATCAAGGGTATTCAGTTAGGAAAAGATGAAGTCAAATTGTCCCTGTTTGCAGATGACATGATTGTATATTTAGAAAACCCCATTGTCTCAGCCCAAAATCTCCTTAAGCTGATAAGAAACTTCAGCAAAGTCTCAGGATACAAAATCAATGTGCAAAAATCACAAGCATTCTTATACACCAGTAACAGACAAACAGAGAGCCAAATCAGGAATGAACTTCCATTCACAATTGCTTCAAAGAGAATAAAATACCTAGGAATCCAACTTACAAGGGATGTAAAGGACCTCTTCAAGGAGAATTACAAACCACTGCTCAGTGAAATAAAAGAGGACACAAACAAATGGAAGAACATACCATGCTCATGGATAGGAAGAATCAATATTGTGAAAATGGCCATACTGCCCAAGGTAATTTATAGATTCAATGCCATCCCCATCAAGCTACCAATGACTTTCTTCACAGAATTGGAAAAAACTGCTTTAAAGTTCATATGGAACCAAAAAAGAGCCCGCATCTCCAAGACAATCCTAAGTCAAAAGAACAAAGCTGGAGGCATCACGCTACCTGACTTCAAACTATACTACAAGGCTACAGTAACCAAAACAGCATGGTACTGGTACCAAAACAGAGATATAGACCAATGGAACAGAACAGAGTCCTCAGAAATAATACCACACATCTACAGCCATCTGATCTTTGACAAACCTGAGAGAAACAAGAAATGGGGAAAGGATTCCCTATTTAATAAATGGTGTTGGGAAAATTGGCTAGCCATAAGTAGAAAGCTGAAACTGGATCCTTTCCTTACTCCTTATACGAAAATTAATTCAAGATGGATTAGAGACTTAAATGTTAGACCTAATACCATAAAAATCCTAGAAGAAAACCTAAGTAGTACCATTCAGGACATAGGCATGGGCAAGGACTTCATGTCTAAAATACCAAAAGCAACAGCAGCAAAAGCCAAAATTGACAAATGGGATGTAATTAAACTAAAGAGCTTCTGCACAGCAAAAGAAACTACCATCAGAGTGAACAGGCAACCTATAGAATGGGAGAAAATTTTTGCAGTCTACTCATCTGGCAAAGGGCTAATATCCAGAACCTACAAAAACTCAAACAAATTTACAAGATAGAAACAAACAACCCCATCAAAATGTGGGCAAAGGATATGAACAGACATTTCTCAAAAGAAGACATTCATACAGCCAACAGACACATGAAAAAATGCTCATCATCACTGGCCATCAGAGAAATGCAAATCAAAATCACAATGAGATACCATCTCACACGAGTTAGAATGGCAATCATTAAAAAGTCAGGAAACAACAGGTGCTGGAGAGGATGTGGAGAAATAGGAACACTTTTACACTGTTGGTCTGATTGTAAACTAGTTCAACCATTATGGAAAACAGTATGACGATTCCTCAAGGATCTAGAACTAGATGTACCATATGACCCAGCCATCCCATTACTGGGTATATACCCAAAGGATTATAAATCATGCTGCTGTAAAGACACATGCACAGGTATGTTTATTGCAGCACTATTCACAATAGCAAAGTCTTGGAATCAACCCAAATGTCCATCAGTGACAGACTGGATTAAGAAAATGTGGCACATATACAGCATGGAATACTATGCAGCCATAAAAAAGGATGAGTTTGTGTCCTTTGTAGGGACATGGATGCAGCTGGAAACCATCATTCTTAGCAAACTATCACAAGAACAGAAAACCAAACACTGCATGTTCTCACTCATAGGTAGGAACTGAACAATGAGATCACTTGGACTCAGGAAGGGGAGCATCACACACCGGGGCTTATCATGGGGAGGGGGGAGGGGGGAGGGATTGCATTGGGAGTTATACCTTATGTAAATGACGAGTTGATGGGTGCTGACGAGTTGATGGTGGCAGCACAGCAACATGGCACAAGTATACATATGTAACAAACCTGCACGTTATGCACATGTACCCTAGAACTCAAAGTATAATAATAAAAAAAAAAAAGGAAAAAAAAATCAGGCTCCCTCTTATTGTATAGTCACGAAGAAATAGAGACTGTTAGGAAGCAGCATGGTCTACCTACTCTCTATAAAACCCTCATAATCATTAATACAAAGGATTGAATTTCCTTTCTATCCACATGACCAGCTTGTTACAGGTTATCATCCCCACACTACTCTGGCCAGATCTTCCCTTTCTTATTAATAGCTTTAAATGTGCTTATATGTCATCACACTTGGAGTTACATATGAAAAATACACAATCCGGTTTCCTGGTAACACAATCTTGATGACAGAAGCCTGTTTATCAAAGGAGCCATGCCCTTTTCTCCTTTTCTAAACATTTCTCAACAAAGTCTGTGCTGCTTTTGTGCTTCTTCTCTCTCGACGAGTACAGTACCATAAAGAGCTATAATAATGCGAATCTTCTGACTTATGTTGACCCCACTGTCCACTACTGGGATTCAGATAGTTAGGATAAAGGCCTTGTGGTTTTTCCAGTTTGTTCAGTACTGTTCGAATATTCATTACCTATAACAGAAAATAAAATGTTACTGTGAAAATCTGAAAAACAAAAACAAAAACAAAAAACAAAAAACAAACAAACAAAAAAAAGAAATGCAGAAATCACCCACCTTTTGTGTTGGTCTCGCTGCGAGCTGCGCAACCCAGCTGTTCCTATTCAGCTGTCTTGGCCCCCAAGTCTCTGCTCTAATTTTATTTTATTTTATTTTTCTGTCTTTGCATTTAGTTTGCTCCTTTTCTATCTCCTTGAGCTATAAGTTAGCCTTTTTATTTAATTTTTTTCTTAAAATGCAGGTGTTTGTTGCTATAAACTTTTACTAGTGCTTTTGCTGCATCCCATAAATGTTGGTATTATATGCTTTTATTTTAATTTGTCTTAAGCTATTTTCTCTTTCCAGAGGGGATTTCTTTCTTTGTCTAATGGTTGTTGGATGTGTATTGTTTAATTTCCATGTATTTGTAAATTTTCTAATTTTTTGTATTGTTATTTATTTCTAGTTTTATTTCATTGTGATTACAAAAAGTTTCTTGCAATAATTTCAATCTTTTCAAATTTAAGATATATTTTGTGATCTGATATGTAATCTATCATGGGAAATGGTCTGTGTATGCTTGAAAAGAATGTGTGTTCTGTTGCTATTGGGTGGAATGTTCTGCATATGTCTATCAGGTCCATTTGGTCTACAATGTTGTTAAAGCATGGTGTCAGGTTATTCACTTTCTGTCTGGATAATATGCTCATTGTTGAAAGTGGGGTATTAAAGTCTCCTATTATTATTTTATTGCCTATTTCTTCTTATGGACATGTCAATCTTTGCTTTATATAGCTAGGCACTTTGATATTGGATGCATATATATTTATAATTGTTATATCACCTTGCTGAACTAATCCTATTTTCATTATGTAATGTCCTTCTTACTCCCTTGTGAGTTTATGGCTTGAAGTCTATTATGTCTGACATAGGTAGAGCCACCCCTGCTCTCTTTTAATTACCATTTGCAATCATACTTTATTCTACCTTTTCACTTTCAGCATACATGTATCCTTAAATCAAAAATGAGTCTCTGGTAGACAGCATATAGCTTGATCTTGCTTTTTAATCTATTCACTTTATATAAACCATTCTTCATTTTTATTTAAAGTAATTATTAAAATGTAAGAACTTCTTATTGCCATTTTACTAATTATTTTCTGTCTCTTTTGTAGTTCTTCTGTTTCTATCTTCCTCTCTTGCTATCTGCATTTGTGATTTTATTATTTTCATAGTAATACACTTTGATTCTTTTCTTTTTATCTTTTTTGTATCTATTGTAGATTTTTCTTTGTAGTTACCATGAGGCTTGCATAAAACTTTTTATAGTTGTAAGAGTCTATTTTAAGCTGATAACTTAATTTCAATTGCATAAAAAACTCTGCAAATTTGCCTGCCACACACATTTTGTTACTGATATCAAAATTAACTTTTTAAATCTTGTGTATCCATTAACAAATTTTTGTGATTATGTTTATTATTCATACTTGTGCCCTTTACTTCTATACATAGGTTTAAATTTATTTATACAGCATCAATACACTATTACTTTATTCTGTATATTGATTTATATCTTTATATCTTTTCTTTTTGTTGCTTAGTAATTCCATGAGCAGTTCCTGTAATACACGTCTAGTGGTGATAAACTTTCTCATTTTTTGTTTTTCTTGGAAAGTCTTTATGTCTCCTTTATTTTGAAAGGATAGTTTTGTTGGGGATAGTATTGATTTGCCAGTTTTTGTTTTTTTTTTTCTGTAAGCACTTTTAATATTATATCTCAATCTCTTATTGTTGGGAATAGTATTGATTTGCCAGTTTTTTTTTTTTTTTCTGTAAGCACTTTTAATATTATATCCCAATCTCTCCTTGCCTGGAATGTTTCTGCTAAGTACACTGATAGTCTGATAGGAGTCTCCTTTTATGTGATGGGTCAATTTCAGCTTGTTGTTTTCAAAATTATTTTTGTATTTGACTCTTGACAATTTAATTATACTGTGTCTTGTTGTAGGTATCTGTTCATTCCACCTATTTGGCTCCTTTGGGGTTAAGAAATCTTGATGTGCCTTTACCTTTCCTGACTTGGGAATTTTTTTCTTTAAATAACATTTTTGTGCCTTACACTTTTTCCTCTTCTTCTGGAATTCCCATTATATATGTATTGGCTTGTTTGATGGTCCCTTGCAATTTCTGTAGTCTTTCTTCAATCTTTTTAATTATTATTTTTTCTTCCTCTGACTAGATAATTTTAAATTACTTGTATTCTAGTTAACTGATTATTTGGCTTGATTGAGTCTGCTGCTGAAGATCTCTATTGAGTTAGTTCAGTTCAATTATTGTTTTCTTCAGTTCAAGAATTTTATGGTTTCTACATCTTTGTTGAACTTCTAATTTTATACATGTATTGTTTTACTGATTTTGTTTTGTTTCCTACCTGTGTTCTTTTGATCAACAGTTTTTTTTGGAATAGTTGCTAAAATATCTTTTGTTATTTTGATGATGTAATATTTCCTAGATCATTTGTGATCCTCTAGCCTTGTGTTAAGGTCTGCACATTTGAGGAAACAGTCATCTCTTTTATACTTTACAGGTTGTCTTCAGTTAGCCTGGCCAGAGATTCTGGGTAGTCCTTGTGCCAGAGTTTATAGGAAAGTGGGCCTGTTGTGGGTCATGTGCAAGCAGGCCTTATACCAGAGTCGGGAGGCAAATGGTCCTGAACTTAGAGTTTGCAGGCAGGCGCAGTGGCAGAGTCCACTGGCAGATAAAATGACAAGACCTGCTGCCAGGGTCTGTGAGTAAGTGATAATGGTATTGGGGTGCATGGGCAAGTGATCCTGATGCTGGGATTCATGGATGAGAAGGTATGGCTCTGGGTTGCACAGGTGAGTTAGTCTGGTTTCAGGATCTGAGTGTGAGGGGACCGAGTACTGAGTTCCTGTGCAGGCAGGCCTGGTGTCAGGGCCTGTGGATAAGTGGGCCTGGTGCGTGTGTTTGCTACAACTTTGTATGCTCACTTTGTTTCCTCTTTCCTCCCATGAGAAAATTCACAGGCCAAAGGGATCTCTTTTGGTGCTGCTTTGCGTGGTTTTGAGGGCAAAATAATGCAGGTAAAATAGAACCAATCTTTTTACCCTTTTCAATGCATCTTTTTTTTTTTTTTTTTTTTTCATTTCTGTGCTCTATCTAAGTGTTGTAACCTCTTACTTGGACTGTGGAACCATTAAAAACTTATTTTGTTTTATGGATGGTTGTAAAAATCAGTGTTTCAGTGGTGAGATGACAGTAACCTTCAATTCTGCCATCTTCATGATGTCACTCTCCAGGGTTTTGTGTTTTTTTACTACCATGTTTTCCTTTAGATTCTACATAAGTAAAATGTGTGGTTTGAAAATATCTTCTCCCATCCTCTTTGCGCAGTCGCGGCCATTCCTGTGGGCGGAAGCCTCCTGGCGCTTGGCCCTCAGCCCCTACCCCGGCGCGCCGCCCCGCCCAAGACGAGGGGAGGCGGGCGCGCTGCACTGGGTCCAGTGGTGGGGAGAAGGCTAGGATTACTCCCTGGAGGCCTTGTCTGCAACTCAGCGGAGGCACCAATGTCCAGCGGCCCTGTCGGGAAAGATCAGAGCCTCCTAAGAAATACCCAGAAGTCAAGCCATGGATCCACCTGCATGTAAAGAAAAAACCAAAGTTAAAGAACCTGTCAGCGCAGATGAGAAGGGCAAACAGAAGTCAGTCCAGCAGGAGCTGAAGCAGAGACAAAGAGCAGAGGTCCCCAGATGATGTGACTGCATTGTGCTTTGGTGAACAATATAAGGGTTGCTATAAGAAACAGCCCTGAAGCAGGAGAACAGAAGCTACAGATAAGAAAACCATTGATCATTTCTGAGGACTCTGTTCTGTTCCATTGGTCTATACCACACATCTACAGCCATCTGATCTTTGACAAACCTGACAAAAACAAGAAATGGGGAAAGGATTCCCTATTTAATAAATGGTGCTGGGAAAATTGGCTAGCCATAAGTAGAAAGCAGAAACTGGATCCTTTCCTTACTCCTTAGACGAAAATTAATTCAAGATGGATTAGAGACTTAAATGTTAGACCTAATACCATAAAAATCCTAGAAGAAAACCTAGGTAATACCATTCAGGACATAGGCATGGGCAAATACTTCATGTCTAAAACACCAAAAGCAACGGCAGCAAAAGCCAAAATTGACAAATGGGATGTAATTAAACTAAAGAACTTCTGCACAGCAAAAGAAACTACCATCAGAGTGAACAGGCAACCTACAGAATGGGAGAAAATTTTTGCAATCTACTCATCTGACAAAGGGCTAATATCCAGAACCTACAAAGAACTCAAACAAATTTATAAGAAAAAAACAAACAACCCCATCAAAAAGTGGGCAAAGGATATGAACAGACATTTCTCAAAAGAAGACATTCATACAGCCAACAGACACATGAAGAAATGCTCATCATCACTGGCCATCAGAGAAATGCAAATCAAAATCACAATGAGATACCATCTCACACGAGTTAGAATGGCAATCATTAAAAAGTCAGGAAACAACAGGTGCTGGAGAGGATGTGGAGAAATAGGAACACTTTTACACTGTTGGTGGGATTGTAAACTAGTTCAACCATTATGGAAAACAGTATGACGATTCCTCAAAGATCTAGAACTACATGTACCATATGACCCAGCCATCCCATTACTGGGTATATACCCAAAGGATTATAAATCATGCTGCTATAAAGACACATGTACACGTATGTTTATTGCAGCACTATTCCCAATAGCAAAGACTTGGAATCAACCCAAATGTCCATCAGTGACAGACTGGATTAAGAAAATGTGGCACATATACAGCATGGAATACTATGCAGCCATAAAAAAGGATGAGTTTGTGTCCTTTGTAGGGACATGGATGCAGCTGGAAACCATCATTCTTAGCAAACTATCACAAGAACAGAAAACCAAACACTGCATGTTCTCACTCATAGGTGGGAACTGAACAATGAGATCACTTGGACTCGGGAAGGGGAACATCACACACCGGGGCCTATCATGGGGAGGGGGGAGGGGGGAGGGATTGCATTGGGAGTTATACCTGATGTAAATGACGGGTTGATGGGTGCTGACGAGTTGATGGTTGCAGCACAGCAACATGGCACAAGTATACATATGTAACAGACCTGCACGTTATGCACATGTACCCTAGAACTTAAAGTATAATAAAAAAAAGAAAAGAAAAGAAAACCATTGATCAGAGAAATGGCGATATAGCCAAGGGAGCTCTCACTGGAGGAACAGAGCTATCTATACTTCTGTGTATGACAAATGCTCTGGGAAATGGAGACCCAGTTGCCAGCCCATATGTGGTTACCTCACACCAATCAAAAGTGACTGTGGAGAGCACCCCAATTTGGAAAACCAAATGAAAATGGAGTATCTGTTCAGAATGAAAATGTTGAAGAAATTATAAATTTACCCATTGGATTGAAACCATCCAGATTAGATGTCACCAACAGTAAGAACCCAGAAATTCCGTTGAATCCAATTTTGGCCTTTGATGATGAAAGGATGCTTGGGCCCCTGTATCAGGTAGATGGTGTTCAAACACAACAGACTGCAGAAGTTATATGAGTATTTCTTCTGGAGAACCAAAGCCAAAATTTAATGAGGATTTCTGAAATTAATGGAATTCCTTTCATGCTATAAAACAGCATCCTCTCTTCTAGTTTTCTAAAGATTTCATGACCATCATTTTCAAAAGATTTATTAAAACTAGCTAAAGACAACAGACAAGATAGCTTTTCTAATAATTTTCTTCAGTAGAAAGAAAAATACTCCTCATTCTTCAGTACTTTAAAATGACTTTTTCCAGTGTGCTCCTTCTTAGCAAATTAGTATTTTCTGCATTCTTTAAAAGACAAGAGCATTTGGTTATAAAATGATTGAGTAGGATTGACCAGGCATGATTTTTTTTTTTTCACATAAATGGTTTGGTCTTAAAGCTTAACAGCTTAAAATTGACAAAAAAAATTTACCTTTTACCATGTAATACTTGAAAAGTAAGTACCTCCTTGCTACAAGTAGAATGAATAGGGGAAAAGTTTAAGCCTGTTTTTTTGTTTTTTTTTTTAAATATTGTTGTAAAGAGCTCTATTTGTAGAGGCAAATTATAGACAGATTACCAGGTTCTTATAAATACAAACTTGTGCATGGACATTCTGCAAACCCAGCTGTCACATTCTTGCAACTCCTTTTGCAAAAGCATACTAAAAGGTTTTAAAATGTGAAGAAACATTATTTTTTCAGAGCAAGAAAATAATTTACTGTTGTCTTAAATAATGTATAAAGTTTTTCCAGATAAACTAATCAAATAAATTAGAACAATGTGACAACATTGAAAAATAAATAAATAAAAAGAAAATATCTTCTCCCAAGCCATAACATGAATTCTTATCCTCTCAACAGCATTTTCTACAGTGCAAAACTTTATTTTGATGACATCCAATTTATCACTGTTCTAAAGATAGCGGTTTTGGTATCATGTTTAAAATCTCCACAGATATATATTGATCCCAGAGATTTTCTCTTATATTTTATTCTAAAATTTTATAGTTTTCCATTACGTATTTAAATCCATGATCCATTTTGGACTTTTTTCTGTACAAGGTATAAGCTATCTTTTGTGATTCTTCTGTTTTTGCAAATGAATGTCCAATTTTCCAATTACATTTGTTGAACAGACTATTCTTCTTCCATTAAATTGCTTTTGCCACTTTGGTAGTAAATCAAGTGACTCTTTTTTAACGCTGGTCATTTATTTTGTTCTCTATTATGTTCCATTGATCTATGTATGTATTTCTCCCCTTATGTCACATTACTGAAGTGTTTTAGGTGCTAACATTGGGTGAAGTAATTCCTCTCAATTTGTTCTTTTTCAAATTTATTTGGGGTGCCCTATCCTGTTTTTCTATATACTTTTGAAATAAGTTTGTATAAATTTACAAACTAATCCTGCTGGGATTTTAACAGATTGGTTTAAATCTATTTGAGGAGCTGTGACGTCTTTACTATGTTGAGTACTTCAAGCAATTATCATGGTGTTTTTTCTTCATTTATTGAGGCCATTTATTCATTGGCATTTTCATCAGTCTTTTGTTGGTTAATGCACAGTTTCTGTGCATGCTTCTTAAGATTTTTACCTGAATTTTTTTAAATTTCCAGATTGATTGAAAGTGGTATTGCTGTTTTATTCTAGTTTCAAAATATTTATTGGAAGTACATAGAAATACATTAATTTTTTGTCATCAATTTTGTATTTTACAACTTTTCTTAATTAATTCACTTATAAGTAATAGAAATGTTTGTTTTGATTCCTTAGGTTTCCTAGGTAAACAACCATGTCATTTGCAAAGAAAGACAGTTTTGCTTTTTTTGTTTCAATACGCTTGCATTTTATTTTATTGTATTGCCTTATTGAGCTGACTAGAATTTACAGTACTATAATGAATAGCTGTAGTAAGAATAGACATTATGTTCTGTTCCCAGTATTACAGGAAAAGCATTCAACTTTTCACCATTAAGTATGATGTTGTATATAGGATGCTATAGATGCTTTTTACTGGGTTGAAAACATCTTTCTATTCATAATATACTGAGAATTTTAACCATAAAAGAATTTTTAATTCTGTTAGTTTTTTTAATTAATTGGTAGTGTTGTGTAATATTTTTTGTTTATCCTGTTGATAAAGTAGGTTGCATTGCTGAGTTTTTAAATATTGAAACAACTTGCATTCCTGAAATGCACTCTGCATTGTTTTGGTCTATAATTATTTTTATGTATTGATGAATTCAATTTACTGAAATTTTTTTGAAGCTATTCGATCTAAGTTCATGACAGTTGCTCTGTAGTTGTTTGTTTGTTTGTTGTTTACATTGGCTTTGCCGTGTTTTGATATTGGTAAATACTTTCTTCATAAACTAATCCTTCTATTTTTTTGGAATAGTTGGTATTGAATTAGCATTAATTCTTTTTTTTTTTTAGGTGGAGTCTCACTCTGTCACCCAGGCTGGAGTGCAGTGGTGCAATCCTGGCTCACTGCAACTTTCACCTCCCGGGTTCAAGCGATTCTCCTGCCTCAGCCTCCTGAATAGCTGGGATTACAGGCATGCACCACCACGCCTGGCTAATTTTTGTACTTTTAGTAGAGTAGGGGTTTCACCATGTTGGTCAGGCTTGTCTCGAACCCCTGAGCTTGTGATCTGCCCACCTCAACCTCCCAAAGTGCTGAAACTACAGGTGTGAGCCACCACACCCTGTCCAATAATTCATTTTTTAGTTCAGGGGTACATGTACAGTTTTCTTATGTAGGTAAACTTGTGTCATGGTGGTTTGCTGCATAGATTATTTCATCACCCAGCTATTAAGCCTAGTACCAATTAGTTATTTTTGCTGACCCACTCCCTCATCCCACCCTCCACCCTGCAATGGACCCAGTGTGTGTTGTTTCCCTCTATGTGTCCATGTGTTCTTATCATTTAGCCCCCACTTATCAGTGAAAATGTGGTATTTGGTTTTCTGATCCTGCATTCATTTGATAAGGATAATGGCCTCCAGCTCTATCCATGTTCCTGCAAAGAACATAACCTCATTCTTTTTTTATGACTGCATAGTATTCCATGGTGCATATGTACCATATTTTCTTTATCCAGTCTACCAATGATGGGCATTTATGTTCCTTTCATGTCTTTGTTATTGTGAATAGTGCTGGAAAGAACATATGTATGTATGTATCTTTATAATAGAATGATTTATATACCTTTGGATATATACCCAGTAATAAGATTGCTGGACTAAGTGGTATTTTTGCCTTTAGGTCTTTGAGGAATCACCACGCTGTTTTCCACAATGGTTGAACTAATTTACACTCCTACCAACAGTGTATAAGCATTCTTTTCTCTGCAACCTCTGCAGCATCTTTAATTTTTTGACTTTTTAATAATAGCCATTCTGACTGGTATAAGATGGTATCTCATTGTGGTTTTCATTTGCATTTCTCTAATAATCAGTGATGTTGGGATTTTTTTCTATATGATCATTGGCCACATGCATGTCTTCTTTTGAAAAGTGTGGCTTCATGATTTTTGCCTATTTCAATGGAGTTGTTTGGCTCTGTTTTTTATTAAATTTGTTTAAGTTCCTGATAGATGCTGGATATTAGACCTTTGTCAAATACATAGTTTGCAAAAATTTTCTTCCATTCTATAAGTTGTCTGTTTACTCTGTTAATAATTTCCTTTCCTGCACAGAAGCTCTTTAGTTTAATTAAATCTCATTTGTGAATTTTTGCTTTTGTTGCAATGGCTTTTTGGTGCCTTCATCATGAAATCCTTGTTTGTTCCAATGTGCAGAATGGCACTGTGTAGGTTACCTTCCAGGGTTTTTATAGTTTTGGGTTTTACACCAGTTAGAATGGTGATCATTAAAAAGTCAGGAAACAACAGGTGCTGGAGAGGATGTGGAGAAATATGAACACTTTTACACTCTTGGTGGGATTGCAAACTAGTTCAACCATTATGGAAAACAGTATGGCGATTCCTCAAGGATCTAGAACTAGATGTACCATATGACCCAGCCATCCCATTACTGGGTATATACCCAAAGGATTATAAATCATGCTGCTATAAAGACACATGCACACGTATGTTTATTGCAGCACTATTCACAATAGCAAAGACTTGGAATCAACCCAAATGTCCATCAGTGACAGATTAAATTAAGAAAATGTGGCACATATACAGCATGGAATACTATGCAGCCATAAAAAAGGATGAGTTTGTGTCCTTTGTAGGGACATGGATGCAGCTGGAAACCATCATTCTTAGCAAACTATCACAAGAATAGAAAACCAAACACCGCATGTTCTCACTCATAGGTGGGAACTGAACAATGAGATCACTTGGACTCGGGAAGGGGAACATCACACACTGGGGCCTATCATTGGGAGGGAAGAGGGGGGAAGGGGGAGGGATTGCATTGGGAGTTATACCTGATGTAAATGACGAGTTGATGGGTGCTGACGAGTTGATGGTTGCAGCACAGCAACATGGCACAAGTATACATATGTAACAAACCTGCACGTTATCCACATGTACCCTAGAACTCAAAGTATAATAATAAAAAAATAAAAAATAAAAATAAAAATAAAAGTTTTTATCCATGTTGAGTCAATTTTTGTATATGGTGTGAGGAAGGGCTCAGATTTAATCTTCTGCATATAGCTAGCCAGCTATCCCAGCACTATTTATTGAATAGGGGCTTCTTTTCCTATTCCTTGTTTTTGTCAAGATTGTTGAAGATCAAATAGTTGTAGGTGTGTGACCTTATTTCTGGGTATTGTATTTTTTCCATTTGTCTATGTGTCTGCTTTTGCATCAATACCATGTTTTGATTACTGTAGCCATATCATATGATTTCTTTTCTTTCTTTCTTTTTTTTTTTGTTTTTTGTTTGTTTGTTTGTTTTAGACAGAGTCTCATTCTGTCGCCCAGGCTAGAGTGCAGTCATGTCATATAGTTTTAAATTGGGAAGCATGATGCTTTCAGCTTTTTTTCCTTTTGCTTAGGATTCCTTGGCTATTTAGGCTCTTTTTCAGTTCCATATGAATTTTAAAATAGTTTTTTCTAGTTCTGTGAAGAATGTGAATGTTAGTTTAATAGGAATAGCATTGAATCTGTAAATTGCTTTGGGCAGTATGGCCATTTTAACAATATTGATTCTTCCTCTCCATGAGCATGGATTTTTTTTCATTTATTTGTGTTATCTCTGATTTCTTTGAGCAGTGGTTTGTAGTTCTCCTTGTAGAGATCTTTAAGCTCCCTGGATAGCTGTATTTCTAGGTATTTTATTTTTTGTGGCAATTGTGAATCGAATTGCCTTTCTGATTTGACTCTCAAATGAACTGTTGTTGGTGTATAAAAATATAAGTGATTTTGCACATTGATTTTATATTCTGAGCCTTTGCTTAAGTTGTTTATCAGCTTAAGAAGTGTTTGGGCTGAGACTATGGGGGTTTTCTGAATACAGGATCATGTTGTCTGTACACAGGGATTGTTTGACTTCTTCTCTTCTTATTTGAATATGTTTATTTTTTTCTCTTGCTTCAGTGCCCTGGTCAGGACTTCCAATACTATGGTGAATAGGAGTGGTGAGAGAGGGCATCTTTGTCTTGTGATGATGTTGAAGGGGAGTGTTTTCAGCTTTTGCCCATTCAGTATGACGCTGGCTGTGAGTTTGTCATAGGTAGATGGCTCTTATTATTTTGAAGTATGTTCCTTCAAAACCTACTACATTGAGAGATTTTAACATGCAGTAGTGTTGCTTTTTATTGAAAGTCTTTTCTGCATCTATTGACATGATCTTTTGTCTTTAGTTCTGTTTATGTAATAAATTACATTTATTGATTTGTGTATGTTGAACAACCTTGCATCCCAGGGATAAAGCCTACTTGATCATGGTGGGTCAGGTTTTTTATGTGCTGCTGAATTCTGTTTGCAAGTATGTTGTTGAGAATTTTTGCTTCGATGTTCATGAAGGATATTTGCATGAAGTTTTTTATTTTTATTGTGTTTCTGACAGGTTTTGGTATCAGGGTGATGCTGATAGAAAGAGTTACTGAGGAGACTCTCTTCCTCAATTTTTTGGTATAGTTTCAACAGGAATGGTACCAGCTCTTCTTTGTACATCTAGTAGAATTCAGCTGTGAATCCAACTGGTTCTGGGGTTTATTTTGTTGGTAGGCTATTTATTACTGACCCAATGTCAGAGTTTGTTATTGGTCTGTTCAGGGATTCAAATTCTTTCTAGTTCATTCTTTGGAGGGTGTATGTGTCCAGGAATTTATCTGTTTTGTTTGTTTGTTTGTTTTTATTTTTTTATTTTATTTTATTTTTTAGATTTTCCAGTCTATGTGCACAGAGGTGTTCATAATGTTTGTAATGTTCTCTGATGTTTATTTGTATTTCTGTTGGGTCAATGGTAATATACCCCTTGTTTTTTCTGATTGTGCTTATTTTAATATTCTCTCATTTCTTCTTTATTCTTCTAGCTAGTGTTCTACCTATTTTATAAGTTTTTTCAAAAAAAAAAAAAACAGCTCCTGGATTCATTGATGTTTTGAAAGGTTTTTATGTGTCTCTCTCTCCTTTAGTTCAGCTCTGATTTTGGTTATTTCTTGTCTTTTGCTAGCTTTGGGGTTGTTTTTCTTTTTGTTTTCTAGTTTTTTGGTTGTGGATGTTAGGTTGGTAACTTGAGATTTTTCTAACTTTTTGCTGTGTGCATGTAGTGCTATAAATTTCCCTTTTACCACTGCCATTGCTGTGTCCCAGAAATTCTGGTATGTTATATATTTGTTCTCTTTATTTTCTTTATTAGTCTCTTCTCATGCTGCTAATAAAGACATACCTGAGACTAGGTAATTTATAAAGAAAAGAGGTTTAATTGACTCACAGTTTCACATGGCTGGGAATGCTTCACAATCATGACAGAAGGCAAATGAGAATCAAAGTTACATCTTACATGGCATCAGGCAAGAGGGAACATGTGTAGGGGAACTTCCCTTTATAAAACCATCAGATCTCATAAGACTTATTCACTATCATGAGAACATCATGGGAGAGACCCACCCTCATGATTCAATTACCTCCCACCAGTACCTCCCACAACATGGGGGAATTATGAGAACTACAATTTGAGATTTGGGTGGGGACATGGCCAAACCAGTCTCAAAGAACTTCTTAATTTTTGTCTTCATTTCTTTATTTACCCCAAAATCATTCAGGAACAGGTTATTTAATTTCCATGTAATTGTATGGTTTTGAGTGAATTTCTTAGTCTTGATTTTGTGGTCTGAGAGACTGTTATCATTTCAGCTCTTTTGCATTTGCTGATGAGTGTTTTACTTCCAATTCTGTGGTCACTTTTAAAGTATGTTCCATATGACCATGAGAAAAAAATGTATATTTTGTCATTTTGCAGTGGAGAGTTCTGTAGATGTCTATCACGTCCATTTGATCCAGTGCAGAGTTCAGCTCCTGAATAGCTTTGTTAATTTTCTGTCTTGGTGATATGTTTAATATTGTCAGAGAGGTATTAAAATTTCCCACTTTTATTGCATGGGAGTCCAAGTCTCTTTGAAGGTCCTAAGAACTTGCTTCATGAATTTGGGTGCTCCTGTGTTGGGTGCATATATATTTATGATAGTTAGCTCTTCTTGTTAAATTGAACTCTTTACCATTATGAAATGCCCTTGTTTGTCTTTTCTGATCTTTTTTGATTTAAAATCTGTTTTGTCAGAATTTAGGATCACAACCTCTGCTTTTTTCTGTTTTCCATTTGCTTGATATATTTTTCTCCATTCCTTTATTTTGAGCATATGTGCATCATTGCATGTGAGATGAGTCTCTTGAAGACAGCATACCAATGGATCTTGGTTCTTTATTCAGCTTTCCAGTCTGTGTCTTTTAATTGGGGCATTTAGCCCACTTACATTCAAGGTTAGTATTGATATTTGTGATGATGTTTGCACATCACATTCTTTTTTTTTTTTTTTTTTTGAGACAGGGTATTGCTCTATCACCCTATTTGGAGTGCAGTAGTATGAGCTGAGTTCACTGCTGTCTCTGTCTCCCAGCTTCAAGTGATTCTCGTGCCTCAGCCTCCTGAGTAGCTGGGACCACAGGCATGTGCCAACACACCCAGCTAAGTTTTGTATTTTTAGTAGAATGGGGTTTCACCATGTTGCCCATGCCCTAGTATTGATATTTGTAAATTTGATCCTGTCATTATGTTAGCTGGTTATTTTGCAGACTTGTTGATGTGGTTGCTTTATAGTGTCTCTGGTCTCTGTGCTTCACTGTGTTTTTGTAGTAGCTGATAATGGACTTTCCTTGCTATATTTAGGGCTTTATAAGGCAGGTCTAATGGTGATGAATTCTCTCAGCATTTGCTCATCTGAAAAGGATTTAATTCTCCTTTGTTTGTGAAGCTTCTTTGGACTGAATAGGAAATTTTGGGTCGGAATTTCTTTTTCTTTAAGAATGTTGAATATTGGCCCTCAATCTGTTCTGGCTTTTAGAGTTTCTGCTTAGACGTCTGCTATTAGTCTGATGAGTTTCCCTTTGTAGGTGACCTTGGTTTTGTCTGTAGCTGCCTTTAATATTTTTTTCTTTAATTTCAACCGTGGAGAATCTGATAACTGTGCCTCATGGGTAATCTTGTGAAGTATCTTCCTGGGGTTCTCCACATTTCCTGAATTGGAATGTTGGTCTTTCTAGCTAGGCTGGGAAAGTTCTCATGCATGATGTCCTGAAATGGATTTTCCAAGTTGGTTCCATTTTCCCTATGTCTTTTAGGGACACCACTGAGTCATAGATTCAGTCTTATTACAAAAATCCTATATTTCTCAGAGGTTTTGTTTGTTCCTTTTTATTCTTTTCTTCTCTATTCTTGGCTGTCTTGTTTCAGAAAGCAAGTCTTCAAGCTCTGTGATTCTTTTCTCTGCTTGGTGTATTCTGCTATTAATACTTGTGGTTGCATTATGCAAATTTTGTAGGGTGTTCTTCAACCCTATCAGGTTGGTTACATTCTTTTCTATACTGGCTATTTTGTCTGTTATTTTCTGCATTGTTTCATCATGATTTTTAGCTTCCTTGGATTGAGTTTTAATGTACCTCTGTAACTCAATGATCTTAACACCTATCTGCATTCTAAATTATATTTCTGTCATTTTAGCTTTCTCAGCCAGTTCAGAACCCTTGCTGGATAGGTGATGCGGTTGTTTGAAAAAAATAAGGCATTCTGGATTTTTTAGTTGTCTGGGTCCTTACACTTATTCTTTCTCTTCTTTGTGGGTTTATTTTTCTTTAACCTTCGAAATTGCTTACCTTTGAATGGAATTTTTTTCCTTTTTAAAAATTGTTATTATATTTTATTTCCATAGGTTTTGGGAGAACAGGTGATATTTGATTACATGAATAAGTTTTTTAGTGGTGATTTCTGAGATTTTTGTGCACCCATCACCCAAGCATATACACTATGCCCAATGAGTAATCTTTTTATCTTTCACTCTCATCCCATTCTCCTCTCTGGGTCCCCAAAGTCTATTGTACTATTCTTATGCCTTTGTATCCTCATAACTTAGCTCCTACTTTTAAGTGAAAGCATACCATGTTTGGTTTTCCATTCCTGAGTTACTTCCCTTAGAGTAGTGGTCTCCAATTCCATCCAGGTTGCTGCAAATGCCATTATTTAGTGCGTTTTAATGGCTGAGTAGCATTCCATAGTATATATATGTTGAAATTTCTTTATCCACTAGTTGATAGATGGGCATTTGGGTTGCAGTGCCACATTGGCAAATGTCAACAATTTTGCAATTTTGAATTGTGCCACTATAAACATATGTGTGCAAGTATCTTTTTCATATAATGACTTCTTTTCCTCTGAGTAGATACATGGTAGTAGGATTACTGGGTCAAGTGGTAGATAGAAATCTTTCATACACTGTTTTCCATAGTGGTTGTACTAGCTTACGTTCCCACCAGCAGTGTAAAAGTGTTCCTTTTTTTCTTTTCTTTTTCTTTTCTTTTCTTTTCTTTTTTTTTTTTTTTTTTTTTTTTTTTTTTTTTTGAGATGGCGTCTCACTCTGTCGCCCAGGTTGGAATGCAGTGGCATGATCTTGGCTCACTGCAAACTCCACCTCCTGGGATCAAGCAATTATCTGCCTCATCTTCCCAAGTAGCTGAGATTATAGGTGCCCACCACCACACCCAGCTAATTTTTGTATTTTTAGTAGAGAGGGGGTTTCATCATCTTGGCCAGGCTGGTCTTGAACTCCTGACCTCGTGATCCACCCACCTCAGCCTTCCAAAGTGCTGGGATTGCAGGCATGAGCCACCAGGCCTGGCCAAAGTGTTCCCTTTAAACAACAACCAGCCAACATCTATTATTTTACAATTTTTTGATTGTGGCCATTTTTGCAGGAGTAAGGTGGTGTTGCATTGTGGTTTTGGTTTGGATTTTCCTGATAATTAGTGATGTTGATCATTTTTTCATATGTTTGTTGGTCATTTGTGTGTGTGTATATATATATATATATATATATATATATATATAGAGAGAGAGAGAGAGAGAGAGAGAGAGAGTGAGAGCGAGAATTATCTATCCATGTCCTTAGCCCATTTTTTGATGGAATTGTTTGTTTTTTTCTTGCTGATATGTTTGAGCTTTTGTACATTCTGGATATTAGTTTTTTGCTGACTGTGAACATGATGAAGATTTTCTCTCTGGGTTGTGTTTACTCTGCTGATTATTTCTTTCACTGTGCAGTAACTTTTTAGCTTAATTAAGTCTCATCTATTTATATTTGTTTTTATAGCAGTTGCTTTTGCATCCTTGGTCATGAAGTCTTTGCCTAAGCCAATGTCTGGAAGGGTTTTTGTGATGTTATATTCCAGAATTTTTATGGTTTCAGGCCTTACATTTAAGTGTTTGATCAATTTTGAGTTGATTTTTGTATAAGGTGAGAAATGAGGATCCAGCTTTATTCTTCTACTTGTGGCTTGCCAATTATACCTAAACAAGGAGGTGAGAAACCTCTAAAAGGAAAACTACAAAACACTGATGAAAGAAATCATGGACGACACCAACAAATGGAAACACATCTCATACTCATGGAATGGTAGAATTAATATTGTGAAAATGGCCATACTGGCAAAAGCAATCTACAAATTCAATGCAATTCCCATCAAAATACCATCATCATTCTTCACAAAGCTAGAGAAAATAATTCTAAAACTCATATGGAACCAAACAAGAGCCTGCATAGCCAAAGCAAGACCAATCAAAAAGAACAAATCTGGAGGCATCACATTACCTGACTTCGAACTATGCTATAAGGCCCTAGTCACCCAAACAGCATGGTACTGGTTTGAAAATAGGCACATAGACCAATGGAACAGAATAGAGAACTCAGAAATAAAGCCAAATACTCACAGCTAACTGATTTTCAACAAAGTCAAGAAAAACATAAAGTGAGTAAAGAACACCCTATTCAACAAATGGTGCTGGGATAATCGAATGGGTTTCTTTCCTTTATCTTATTTGGTGATTTTGAGAGTTTGATTGTGGTATAAGGTGGATTCAGCTGACTCACTTCATTTCTGCAAGATTTTAGGGTGCCAACACTCAGCTCCCAACTCCTGGACTGCACGTGCTAACTTTGAGGGACTTGTATGAGGCCCTAACTTTGTTATCTGGCTTACTGTGGTTAGGAATCTACTGAAATGGAAGGCCAAGGTATTCTCGAACTACTGGTCACTACCTTCTGATGGGTGGTGTCAGACAGAACATTTCATAGTGCAGTGACAGTGTGATCCATTCTCATGTACACATGCGAGCAACAGCAGTAGTGGCAGCTATGGCAGAGTTCTAGCAGGTCCTGGGGTGCCTGCCTCCCTGTTCACCACAGTGGAAGATGAGGGTCCCTTGCTGGTGATTGTGTGTGTGATCACGCTGGAGGTGGTGTTGGTTCAGGATTGAGGCACTGGCGGGTGCTGGTCTGGATTCCTTCTCTGTGCCCCAGAAGCAGGAATGGTAACTCAAGGTGGGGTAAGATCCGCGGTTCTCTACACAGTGTTAATGCAAGGGTGAGGTGCTGGCAAGGGTGGGGCTAGCTTTCTTTGTGCCTACCAAGTCTCCATCTGCAATGGCGGTTGACATGGGGCTGGGAGGTGGACTGTACTTCCACCTGCTGGCAGGACAAGGAAAGCAAAATTGCCCACACAGACATGCACGAGTAAAGTGATGTGAAGAGTTGTTGTGGTCCCAAGGGGAAGCTGCAGTATGTGGAGGGAGTGTGTGGCCATAGAGTTTGCCATGCTGGGACTTTCTGCCAGTCAGTCATGGTCTGACAGTGCAGATCCTGTGGTGTGTCTGTCCCCAGGGCACCTGAGGCTGTCCTGCAAAAAGGTGTGGCCATGCTACAATCCCGAGAGAGGCCAGCCACCCAACCAACGGGTGCTCTGGTTGGATCAGCCCTGTCTGTTGTGGAGGACTGCCCTGCAGAGCTCATGACCAACAGTACCCTTAGGGCTAAAGTCTTCTAGGGGAGCAAGTCAAGCCTAGGAGGATAGTCATCTCTGGCTGTGCTTTGCTACAGATGTTCCTGCAACAAACCTGAGCTCCACATCTGCTGACTTGCTGCCTCTACCATTTTTCTAAGCAGCTTTCCTTGCCAACTCAATTGTCCATGATGTTTGAGGGGTCTCCTTCTTTTGGGGTTCCAGAGGCCTGTGGTGAGAATGGGTTGTTCCTTGTCAGTTCAACCCACCCATTTCCCCAAAGCTGTCGGGGGCCAGGAACAAGTCCAGGTGCATTGTTGCCCCTTGTAAAGTTCACAGATTTCTCCCCCTTCAGTCCAGCTTCCTTCTTCACTCTGTCCACAGTTGGTGCTTTTCCTCTGAAGATCTGTTAGGAGCATGGCAGTCATCTTGGTCTCTTGGTGGAAGCTGTTCCACCTGGCTTTCTAGTTAGTCATCTTGCCCTCCTTCCCTGCATTAATTCTTTAAATGCTTTTCAATCAAGACCTAGTGATTTTTAAAGTTATCGCTTATAGATAAAATTATTTGTAATTTATTTCAATAGTTTTGGGGGTACATGTGGTTTTTGGTTACATGGATGAGTTATTTAGTGGTGAATTCTGCGATTTTAGTGCACCTGTAACCCAAGCAATATACACTGTACCCAATATGTCATCTTTTATCTATCATCCCTTTCCCAATCTCCCCCCATGAGTCCCCAAAGTCCATTATATCACTCTATATATTTTCGTGTCCTCATAGCTAAGCTCCCACTTCAAGTGAGAACATCCAGTATGTATATTCCTGAGATGCTTTTCTTAGAATAACGGCCTCCAGCCCCTTCCAAGTTTATGGCAAAAAGCATCATTTTGTTTCTTTTTTATGACTGAGCAGTATTCCATGGTGTATATATAGCATATTTATTTTTATCCACTTGTTGGTTAATGGGCACTTAGGTTGGTTCTCTATCCTCACAACTGTGATTTTTGCTGCTATAAACACACATATACATGTGTATTTTTCATATAATGACTTCTTTTCATTGGATTAAAGACCCACTTGGATTGCTGGATCAAATGATAGATCTACTTTTAGTTCTTAAAGGAATATCCATACAGTTTTCCAGAGTGGTTGTACTAACTTGCATTCCTGCCAGGAGTGTTCCCTTTTTACCAGATCAACATCTATTGTCTTGAATTTTTAGTTATGGCTATTCTTGCAGGAGTGTCTCATTGTGGTTTTAATTTGCATTTCCCTGATGATTAGTGATGTTGAACATTTTTTCATATGTCTTGTGGTTGTTTGCGTATCTTCTATTGAGAAACACTTATTTATGGTTTTTTTACCACTTTTTGTTGGGAATTTTTTTCTTGATAATTTGCTTGAGTTCCTTGTAGATTCTATATACTAGCCCTTTGTTGGATGCATAGTTTACAAATATTTTCTCCCACTCTGTGGGTTGTCTGCTTACTCTGCAAATTATTTCTTTTGCTGTGCAGAAGGTTTTTAGTTTAATTAGGTTTCATTTACTTACTTCTTTCTATTGAAATTACTGCTGTGTCTTAGCTATGAATTCTTTGCCGAAGCCATATCTCCAGAAAAGTATTTCTAGTGTTATCTTCTAGAATTTCTACAGTTTCAGATCTTTCTTAGATTTAAGTCTTTGATCCATCACGAGTTGATTTTTGCATAAGATGAGGGATGGGGATGCAGTTTCATTCTTCTACATGTGGCTTGTCAGTTTTCCCAACACCATTTATTGAATAGGGTGTCCTTTCCCGAAGTTACAGTTTTGAATGCTTTGTCAATGATCAGTTGGCTGTAAGTATTCAGCTTTATTTTTGGGTTCTCTATTCTGTTCCATTGCTCTAAGTGACTGAAAATTGTATGATTTTCTATTTTGGGTGAGATTGGGTAGTTTGAGCTTTTGGAAAATTGGCACATTTCTTCTGTGTTGCCTAATTTATGTGTGTAAAATTGTTCATGGTACTCTGTATTTATCATTTAAAGCAGGAGTTCCCAAACCCTGGGCTGCAGACCAGTACCAACCCATGGCCTGTTAGGAACCGGGCCACATAGCTGGAGGTGAGCGGCGATCGGGTGAGAATTACCACCTGCCTCCTGTCAGATCAGTGGCAGCTTTAGAGTCCCATAGGAGAGCAAACCCTATTGTGAACTGTGCATGCAAAGGCTCTAGGTTGTGCACTCCTTATGAGAATCTAACTAATGCCTGGTGATCTGAGGTGGAACAGTTTCTGCCTGAAACCACCCCCTCTCCAACTTTCCCCCAGTCCATGGAAAAATTGTCTTCCACAAAACTCGTCTCTGGTGCCAAAAATGTTTTGGACCACTGATGTAAAATGCTTTAGGATCTTTAGTTATATGATCTGTTCCATTTATGATATTGCTATATTTTATCTTTTCTCTTTATATCTTTGTCAGTCTCATGAGAAGTTTATTAATTTGTCAATCTTTACAAAAGCCATCATTCTGTTACTTTGATTTTCTTTATTGTTTTTGGTTTTAGATGCATTAAGATATTTTTCTTATTCTTATTTGCTTTCTTCTGCTTGCATCAAATTTATTTTTTCTTCTTTTTGTAGTGTCTTGATATGAGAGCTTAAATTTTTAATTTGAGATCATTCCTATTTTCTAATGCAAGAAGACTGGACCTTTGAAAAAGACACAGTATATTCTTGCTACTAGAAAAAATTACTTATAATACAATTATGTAGATAGGCTGAAAGCAAAAGGAAAAAAACATGTATCACATGCAAACCCTAATTTGAAATAGAACAGGAGTGGCTATATTAATATCAGGTAAACTAGCATAAATTTACCTTCAATATTGCTTTAGCTTTATTGCATACAATTTGATGTGTTGTATTTTCTCTTTCGTTCAATTCTACATAATTTTTTGAGAATTCTTTTTTACCCATTAATTATTTAGAAGTGTGGTGTTTAATTTCAAAACCTTTGGAGATTATTCTTCTTTGTTTATGTTATTTATTTATAGATTGATTCTATTATAATCTGAGAACAGAATATGTATACATTCAATTCTTTTACATTTGTTTGTTTTTGTGGCCCAGAGTGTAGTCTATATAAGTGATTACTTCATGGAAGTTTGAATAGAATGTGATGTATATTCTGTTGTTGTTACATAGTGTTCTATTAATGTACACTTAGATTCTATTGGTTGATGATGATGGTAAGTTTTCTATATCATTGCATAATTTTCTTATTTCTGTCAATTGCTGAGAAATATTTCTCAATGTCTCCAATTATAAATATAATTTTTTCCCTATAGTGCTCTTAGTATTTGCATCATGTAATTTGAAGCTTTCTTGTTTTGTACAGAGACAGTTAAATAGCTACATTTTCTTCCTGAATTTATATTATAATGTAATGATGTTATTTGTTTCTAGTAATTTTCTTTGCTTTAAATTTTGCTTTACCTGATATTAATATAGTCATTCCTGTTCTCTTTTAAAATTAGTGTTTATATGTTACATATATTTTTTCTTTTTGCTTTCAGCCTGTCTAAATAATTACATTTGAAGTGATTTTCTTGTAGTAATCATATACTTGGTCCTTTTAAAAAAAGAACAACCCTATCTGACAATACCCAATTGGTAAATTAGGTATAATACAGTTTCATTAATTATTGTTATGCTAGAGCTAAAATTTGATGTTGAATCTCATTGTTGATTCATGGGCATGAACATTTGGCTCTTTGTTAGGCAACACTGACATCAGAGGGGAAAACACGGGATTGATTAGCAGTGCATTTCACCAACTTGTTTCTTTCGTTGCTGCTTACTGGGGTTTATATCCTCACTTGTCCTTGTTGACCTTAGTGGAATCAAAGACTTAGTCCCTACTAGAACCACCTAATACCGCCTCCTTCTGCCTTGATGCTGCTATTTGAAAGTATAAGATCAGCTTCTTCCTGGCTCCACTAATATCAATGGAGGGGAAAGCAGAGTGCTGAACTGCATCATTTTGCAGGCCTCACACCACGACCTTGTGGGATGATGATTTTGAATTGTATCTGGTCCCTATCAACACGAGGCTTGTGAAAAGGAAAGTGCTAAGTAGCACCAAATAACATCCCCTCATTTGTGCTAGATGAGAGTGGAAGTGGAGCTTCCTACTAGGCCCTGTTGACACCACCCTTGCAAAACAGAGCTCCAACTAAACTGTTTGACTCTGCCCCATTGTTGCCTCTTTGACACCTCATTACATTAGGTCAGGATGAAAGATCTGCTCCACCTTGGGCTGTGCTGATATTTATGGGGAAAGTGGAGTGCCCAGTAATACCAGCTCACACCACCTATTGCTTCAGAATAGGAAGAAGTGCCTTCCACTATGCCATTGCTGAAAACAGTGTGCCCCTGTTGCTTTTGGAGAGGGTGTAAGTTCAGCTCCTTGCTGGGATCCACTGAAACCATCTTTCATAATAGAAAGGTTCTAACTCACACCACCTGTTGTTTTTGGGTGGAGGTGGCAGTTTAGCTCCTTAACGGTTCCTACTGACACCAGGGGTCGGAAGAGATGTGTTCTTCCTAGTAGTACCCCATTGCTGTCTCATGGCAGTGGAATCTCAACTTTCTGCTGGGACCTGCAGCACAACAGTGGGGAAAGCAAAGTGCTGACTAGCTTTGCCATTTACTGCTCATTCTGCTTTATTTTGCTGCTAGGTAGAAATGGAAGCCCAACTTCCTGCTTGGTTCCACTAACACCACACAAGTGAGGGAATTAAAATACCCTCTCCCAGGACCAAGCAGGGAGTGGAAGTTCAATTTCTTCATTGCGACCCCTTAACACAACTTTTTTTTTTTCCTATGCCTGTTAGTAATTCTGAGTTGATTTCTCCAGTGCCCTGTCCAACATATGGAAGGCAGAAAGAAAACACACGGAACACATGAAGTTTCTAATATTTCAAGATCCCTAAGCAGACCACCCTCTTCTTTACATCCTTCTCATCCTTCAGAGTTGTTTTATGTTTTGTTATATCCATATTTTTTATTTGGGAGGAGAAGCCTAGAGAAGATAGAAACTATTCTATCCTGAAAGGAATCCAGCAGTATATTTTTAAATTTAGTTTTCTTCTTACTATTAGAATATGAAGACACAATTGGTTTTCTTTTAGGGGGAGATTTTAGTTTTTCATCCTTGTCATTAAGATGCATTGCCTCTCATCATCAACATTGAGCACTTACAATATACTAGACATTATAGAGCATATAGAAAATGTCCCTGCTCTTAAGAAGCTTGCATTCTAAAAAAAAAAAATAAAACTTCAAAATAACATTGTTTTGTTTGCTGTTTTTTGAAAAGTGTTAAAGGGCTATCCCATAGCGTGAGCTTTGAGTATAACATAGCCGCAACGTTATTTTAAAAACAGAGGAAGAAAAAGAATAATAGACTTTTTAAAATTATTATTATACTTTAAGTTCTAGGGTACATGTGCATAACATGCAGGTTTGTTACATATGCATACTTGTGCCATGTTGGTGTGCTGCACCCATCAAGTCGTCAGCACCCATCAACTCGTCATTTACATCAGGTATAACTCCCAATGCAATCCCTCCCCCCTCCTACATCCCCCCTCCCCATGATAGGCCCTGGTGTGTGATGTTCCCCTTCCCGAGTCCAAGTGATCTCATTGTTCAGTTTCCACCTATGAGTGAGAACATGCGGTGTTTGGTTTTCTGTTCTTGTGATAGTTTGCTGAGAATGATGGTTTCCAGCTGCATCCATGTCCCTACAAAGGACACAAACTCATCCTTTTTTATGGCTGCATAGTATTCTATGGTGTATATGTGCCACATTTTCTTAATTTAATCTGTCACTGATGGACATTTGGGTGGATTCCAAGTCTTTGCTATTGTGAATAGTGCCGCAATAAACATACATGTGCATGTGTCTTTATAGTAGCATGATTTATAATCCTTTGGGTATATACCCAGTAATGGGACAGCTGGGTCATATGGTATTTCTAGTTCTAGATCCTTGAAGAATCGCCATACTGTTTTCCATAATGGTTGAACTAGTTTACAATCCCACCAACAGTATAAAAGTGTTCCTATTTCTCCACATCCTCTCCAGCACCTATTGTTTCCTGACTTTTTAATGATTGCCATTCTAACTGGTGTGAGATGGTATCTCATTGTGGTTTTGATTTGCATTTCTCTGATGGCCAGTGATGATGAGCATTTTTTTCATGTGTCTGTTGGCTGTATGAATGTCTTCTTTTGAGAAATGTCTGTTCATATCCTTTGCCCACTTTTTGATGGGGTTGTTTGTTTTTTTCTTGTAAATTTGTTTGAGTTCTTTGTAGGTTCTGGATATTAGCCCTTTGTCAGATGAATAGATTGCAAAAATTTTCTCCCATTCTGTAGGTTGCCTGTTGACTCTGATGGTAGTTTCTTTTGCTGTGCAGCTCTTTAGTTTAATGAGATCCCATTTGTCAATTTTGGCTTTTTCTGCCATTGCTTTTGGTGTTTTAGACATGAAGTCCTTGCCCATGCCTATGTCCTGAATGGTATTACCTAGATTTTCTTCTAGGGTTTTTATGGTATTAGGTCTAACATTTAAGTCTCTAATCCATCTTGAATTAATTTTTGTATAAGGAGTAAGGAAAGGATCCAGTTTCAGCTTTCTACTTCTGGTGAGCCAATCTTCCCAGCACCATTTATTAAATAGGGAATGCTTTCCCCATTTCTTGTTTTTGTCAGGTTTGTCAAAGATCAGATGGCTGTAGATGTGTGGTATTATTTCTGAGGACTCTGTTCTGTTCCATTGGTCTATATCTCTGTTTTGGTACCAGTACCATGCTGTTTTGGTTACTGTAGCCTTGTAGTATAGTTTGAAGTCAGGTAGCGTGATGCCTCCAGCTTTGTTCTTTTGACTTAGGATTGTCTTGGAGATGCGGGCTCTTTTTTGGTTCCATATGAACTTTAAAGCAGTTTTTTCCAATTCTGTGAAGAAACTCATTGGTAGCTTGATGGGGATGGCATTGAATCTATAAATTACCTTGGGCAGTATGGCCATTTTCACGATATTGATTCTTCCTATCCATGAGCATGGTATGTTCTTCCATTTGTTTGTGTCCTCTTTTATTTCACTGAGCAGTGGTTTGTAGTTCTCCTTGAAGAGGTCCTTTACATCCCTTGTAAGTTGGATTCCTAGGTATTTTATTCTCTTTGAAGCAATTGTGAATGGAAGTTCATTTATGATTTGGATCTCTGTTTGTCAGTTACTGGTGTATAAGAATGCTTGTGATTTTTGCACATTAATTTTGTATCCTGAGACTTTGCTGAAGTTGCTTATCAGCTTAAGGAGATTTTGGGCTGAGACAATGGGGTTTTCTAAATATATAATCATGTCATCTGCAAACAGGGACAATTCGACTTCATCTTTTCCTAACTGAATAGCCTTGATTTCTTTCTCTTGCCTGATTGCCCTAGCCAGAACTTCCAACACTATGTTGAATAGGAGTGGTAAGAGATGGCATCCCTGTCTTGTGCCAGTTTTCAAAGGGAATTTTTCCAGTTTTTGCCCATTCACTATGATATTGGCTGTGAGTTTTTCATTAATAGTTCTTATTATTTTGAGATACGTTCCATCAATACCGAATTTATTGAGCATTTTTAGCATGAAGGGCTGTTGAATTTTGTCAAAGGCCTTTTCTGCATCTATTGAGATAATCATGTGGTTTTTGTCTTTAGTTCTGTTTATATGCTGAATTACGTTTATTGATTTGCATATGTTGAACCAGCCTTGCATCCCAGGGATGAAGCCCACTTGATCATGGTGGATAAGCTTTTTGATGTGCTCCTGGATCCGGTTTGCCAGTATTTTATTGAGGATTTTTGCATCGATATTCATCAGGGATATTGGTCTAAAATTCTCTTTTTTTGTTGTGTCTCTGCCAGGCTTTAGTATCAGGATGATGTTGGCCTCATCAAATGAGTTAAGGGGGATTCCCTCTTTTTCCATTAATTGCAATACTTTCAGAAGGAATAGTACCAGCTCCTCCTTGTACCTCTGGTAGAATTCAGCTGTGAATCCATCTGGTCCTGGACTTTTTTTGGTTGATAGGCTATTAATTATTGCCTCAATTTCAGAGCCTGCTATTGGTCTATTCAGGGATTCAACTTCTTCCTGGTTTAGTCTTGGAAGAGTGTAAGTGTCCAGGAAATTATCCATTTCTTCTAGATTTTCTAGTTTATTTACATAGAGGTGTTTATAGTATTCTCTGATGGTAGTTTGTATTTCTGTGGGGATGGTGGTGATATCCCCTTTATCATTTTTAATTGCGTCTATTTGATTCTTCTCTCTTTTCTTCTTTATTAGTCTTGCTAGTGGTCTGTCAATTTTGTTGATCTTTTCAAAAAACCAACTCCTGGATTCATTGATTTTTTGGAGAGTTTTTTGTGTGTCTATCTCCTTCAGTTCTGCTCTGATCTTAGTTATTTCTTGCCTTCTGCTAGCTTTTGAATGTGTTTGCTCTTGCTTCTCTAGTTCTTTTAATTGTGATGTTAGAGTGTCAATTTTAGATCTTTCCTGCTTTCTCTTGTGGGCATTTAGTGCTATAAATTTCCCTCTACACACTGCTTTAAATGTGTCCCAGAGATTCTGGTATGTTGTATCTTTGTTCTCATTGGTTTCAAAGAACATCTTTATTTCTGCCTTCATTTCGTTATGTACCCAGTAGTCATTCAGGAGCAGGTTGTTCAGTTTCCATGTAGTTGAGCGGTTTTGATTGAGTTTCTTAGTCCTGAGTTCTAGTTTGATTGCACTGTGGTCCTTGAGACAGTTTGTTATAATTTCTGTTCTTGCACATTTGCTGAGGAGTGCTTTACTTCCAATTATGTGGTCAATTTTGGAATAAGTGTGATGTGGTCCTGAGAAGAATGTATTCTGTTGAAAGAATAATAGATTTTAAAGGTAGACAATGACAGACCATTCAGGATTGGTAGAACTTAAACACAATCTCATTAACTAAAGAGAGATTTGCTGCAATAAATAGGATGAGGAAAATAGTTTGTGGAATGAAAGCAAGAGAAGCAGGGTATTTTAGACATTGACTGGAGCCAGAAACATTATGTGGTCTTTTTCCAAGTACATGGCCACCAAGTAGGAATGGTTAGTGATAAGACAGAGGACTAAAAAAGGCAGGTAATCTTGTGCACCTGATACATAGAAAGAATAAAGGATCAAAATTGAAGGCAGACTGTAACAGGTATGAAGAAATTCTTAAAAAATAAATGTGATTCAGAAGCACAAAACTTACAGTTAGTGCTACCCAGTGTCATGATGAGCCAAAAACATTGTGGCTTCCTAAGTTAAAAAATGCTACATACCAACATTTTAAATGGAACATATTACCCTTTTGAAAATCAATGTCTCCCTCCCTCCCAAAAAATAACTCATTTTTTCATAGTGGGAGGAGGAGAAAAGAACATGGGAAATTATTGAAAACAGTATTTGTATTGATAATATTTTCCTTATGACAATCTTTGTGTTTAAACTTGGTAAAAGCCCATTAGCTGCCAAGAGAAAATAAGAAATAAATTTCTGAAAATATACAATTTCTTTTAGAGAAGTTTCAGAACCAAAAGACTAATTTACATGAAAAACTATAGAAACCATACTTGAAATGCCTACTCATAAAACTTTTATTCTACTTACACAAACAGTATATATGTTCTTAACAATTAAACTTGAATTGTTCATGAAAATTTTATAAGACACTAAACAGAGCTAGCTATCATCTCAAATACAAGATTTTTTTTTGTTTTACTGCTGTGCTATCTATCTATAAAGTATATATAGTATATATATAGTAATGTGTATATATATACACATTGAAGTGTGTATGTGTGTGTGTGTGCGTGTGTGTGTATATATATATATATATATAGTAATGGATATAAAACAATTTGCTTTTACTGCATCTTTAATTTTTCATTTGTTCTTAGGTTGCCTAAATCATTTAAATACAAATAAAATGAGTGTAACAAAAAATAACAAGCACAAGCAGGAGATAACTTTACAAATAATAGAATGTAAAACATTTCTGTCCTTATCCAGAGTAAATTGAGTCACAGCTTTGTTGAAAGGAACACTTCTGCAGCTGTAGTCAAAGGTATGCACATTGAGGTTGAGCATTCCACAGATATACATGGTTCAACATGTGGTATCCATAGTATACCTGTTTCTATTAGAGCCTTGTAAGTGATTCAAACCTTAAAGTATTCACAATTGCTACTCCTGTGACTGGAACCAATTATCCCTTTGATTTCCCACCAGGACAAATCAATATGTAGGCAGTTTTCTTTGCTTAGACATGGAAACAGTTTTACACTGGCCCTTGTGAAGCCACAATGTACAAAAAGTACCATTCTAAACATACATAACTTGTGTAAAAATTTTACATCTGCATATTGTCTACCTCAAGATGAAAACAGATAACTCCCTAAAAATATTAACTGGCTCTAATCCCCTAACATTAAACATAAAAAACCACATGAGAAATATAGGAATTCAAATAAAAGTAACAGATTTTTATCAAATTAAAAACCTGTCATAAATGATAAAGAAGAAAACTACTTGTGGGGCAGCATGGAGAAAAAATGATCTACTGTGTAAATTTTAGAATGAGACTGATGAAAGTTGAAAGACTGGTTAATTTTCTCCTCCTTCTCTTACTTCAGTTTCATCTCCTTGGGTATCTGATGTCCACAATGTCAAGCCATTTCTCAGTAGTTACAAAACTAGTGTGCTGTCTTCGTATGGCTCTGCACTAAATGTGTCAAATTCAGCAATGGCTTTATCAAAAGCTGTCTTTGTAAGAGAGCAGGCTTTATCTGGGGAGTTCAGAATCTCATAATGGAATACAGAAAAATTAAGGGCCAGACCCAATCTGGTAGGATATGTTGGTTGCATTTCCTTTTTGCTGATTTCAAAAGCTTCTCTGTATGCTTACTGTGACTGATCCACAATCTATTTCTTCTCATCACCAGCAGAAACTTCAGCTACATAACAATAGTAGTATCCTTTTATTTTCAAATAGAAGACTTTGCTCTCTGTGAAGCATTGGGGATCAAGTACATTTGAAAAAAGAGATAGTACTTTATTGCAGATATGTCTTAGCTCAGTCTCAATTTTATCTCTGTACTCTTGAGCTAAATACTTTTTTTTTTTTTTAGCACCTTCCCTCATTTGTTTAATACTTAAAAGACCCTCCAAGATGACCTATGGGCTCCTTCAACAATTTTATAAGTAATTGAATGAAGATTCCTCTCCTCATTGGATAATCCAGCTCCTTGCTCAGTGATAGACTTCATGCAGGCTGCCATGTCATCATATTGCTCAGCTTGCTCCACTAGTTTGGCCTTCTGAACAAACTCATATTTATCCATGACCCAAGAATATTTGAATATTTATTCATGACTGGATGTTCTGTGTCTGGAGTGGGTGGTGGCAGATGAACTGGGGCTTAGCAGTCTCTGGGTAGCACTGGTGGCAGGAGCGAGGCTGAGATTCTACAATTAATTGTCATTTTTTTTTATGCATGTACATATTTATTTTTAAATATTTAAAAAATTTCCATAGCTTTTGAGGTACAAGTGGTTTTTGGTTACACATATGAATTGTATAGTGGTGAAGTCTAATATTTAAGTGCACCGTCAACAGAGCAGTGTACATTGTACTCAATATGTAGTTTATTCCTCACCCGCCTCTGAACCTCTGCCTTCTGAGTCTTCAAAGTACATTATACCACTCTTTATGTGTATACATACACATGGCTTAGCTCCCACTTATAAGTGAGAATATACAGTATTTTTTATCCATTCTTGAGTTACCTAACTTAAAATAATGGCCTCCACCTCCATCCAAGTTCCTGAAAAATACATATTTTATTATTTTTTATGGTTGGGTAGTATTCCATATTGTACATATACCACATTTTCTTTATACACTCATTGGTCAATGGGCACTTAAGTTGGTTCCATATCTCTGTGATTGTGAATTATGCTACAATAAACATGAAGGCAGTTGTCTTTTTGGTTATAATGGCGTGGTGTTTTTTCCTTTGAGTAGATACCCAGTAGCGGGATTCCTGGATTGAACAGTAGATCTACTTTTAGTTCTTTGAGGAATCTCCACTGTCTTTCATAGAGGTTGTACTAGTTTACATTCCCACCAACAGTGTATAAGTGTTCCCTTTCCACCACATTCACACCAACATCTATTGTTTTTAAACTTTTTAATAATAGTCATTCTTGCAGGGGTAAGGTGGTATCTCACTGTGGTTTTAATTTGCATTTCCCTGATGATTAGTGATGTTGAGCATTCTTTCATATGTTCATTGGCCATTTGTATATCTTATTTTGAGAAATGTCTATTCATGTCATTTGCCTACTTTTTAATGGGATTCTTTATTGTTGATTTGTTTATGTTCCTTGTAGATTTTGAATATTAATCCTTTTTCAGATGTATACTTTGCAAATATTTTCTCCCACTCTGTGGATTGTCTGTCTACTCTGCTGATTATTTCTTTTTCTGTGTAGAGGATTTTTAGTTTAATTAGGTCCTATTTATTTATTTATTTATTTATTTATTTATTTATTATTTTGCACTTACTTTTGGGGTCTTAGTCATAAATTCCTTGCCTAGGCCAATGTCCAGAAGATTTTTTCCTAGATTTTCTTCTAGAAATTTTATTGTTTCATGTCTTAGATTTTAATCTTTGCTCCACCTTGAGTTGACTTTTTTTGTAAGATGAGAGATAGGGATCTGGATTCATTCTTCTCTATGTGAAAATCCAGTTTTCTCAGCACCATTTATTAAGTAAAGTGTCCTTTCCCCAATTTATGCTTTTGCATGCTTTGTCAAAGATCATGCTTGTAACTATTTGGTTTTATTTCTGGGTTACATATTCTGTTCCATTAGTCTATGTATTGACTTTTATACCAGTAACATGCTGTTTTCTTTTCTTTTCTTTTCTTTTCTTTTCTTTTCTTTCTTGGTTTCTCTTGCCTGATTGCTCTGGACAGGACTTCCAGTCCCATGTTGAATAGAAGAGCTGAGTATGGGCATCCTTGTCTTGTTCCAGTTCTCAGGGAGAACACTTTCAACTTTTTCCCATATGATGTTGACTGTGGGTTTTTCATATATGCCTTTATTATTTTGAGTTACGTCCCTTCTATGCCTAGTTGGTTGAATTTGTTTTTCTTAAAAGAATGCTGGCTATTAAATGCTTTTTCTGCATCCATTGTGATAATCATATGATTTTTGTTTATAATTCCATTTATGTAATTTATCATATTTATTGACTTGCATATGTTAAACCATCCCTGCATGCCTGGGATGAAATCCACTTGATTGTGGTATATTGTGTATTAACTTTTTGATGTGCTGCTGCATTCAGTTTGTTAGTGCTTTGTTGAGGATTTTTGCATCTATGGTCATCAAGGTCATCAGGGATATTGAGCTGTAGTTTCCTTTTTTGTTATGTTTTTTTCCGAGTTTTGGTATCAGAGTGATATTGCTTTATAGACTGAATTATGAATTATTTCCTCTTTCTCAATCTTTTGGAATAGTTTTAGAAGAATTGGTACCAATTCTTCTTTGAACGTCTGGTGGAATTCAGCTGTGGATCTATCTGGCCCTGGAACTTTTTTGTTGACAATCTTTTTATTACTAATTTAATTGCACTGATTGTTATTGGTATATTCATGGTTTCTTTTTCTTCCAGATTTAATCTGAGAGGGTTGTATATTCCCAGGAATTTATTCATTTCCTCTACATTTTCTACTTTGTGTGCATAGAGTGTTCATAGAAGTCTTGAAAGATCTTTCATATTCTGTGGTATTGATTTTAATATCTTCATTTTCATTTGTAATTGAGTTTATTTGAATCTTTTCTCTTCTTGGTTAATCTAACTAATTGGCTATCAATTTTGTTTATCTTTTCAAAGAGGTAATTTTTTGTTTCAGAGATGTTTTATATTTTTTGTTTCTGTTTCATTTAGTTGTACTCTGATCTTTGTTATTTCATTTGTTCTGCCACTTTTGTGTTTGATTTCTTTTTGTTTTTCTAGTTCCTTGAGGTGTGACATTAGGCTGTCAATTTGTGGTCTTTGAGACTTTTTGATGTAGCCATTTAGTGCTATACACTTTCCTCTTAACACTGCTTTTGCTGTATCTCAGAAGTTTTGATAACTTGCATCACTATTATCACTCATTTTAAAGAATTTTCAAATTTTCATCTTGATTTTATTGTTAACCCCAAAACCGTTCAGGAGTAGATTGTTTAATTTCCATATATTTGTATAATTTTGAGAGTTCCTTTTAGAGTTTATTTTTAGTTTTATTCCACTGTGGTCTGAGAAGACACTTTACATAATTTTGATTTTGAAAATTTGTGGAGGCTGTTTTGTAGCCTATCACATGGTCTATCTTGAAGACTGTTCCATGTTCTGATGAGAATGTATATTCTGCAACTTGTGGGTTGAATGTTCTGTAAATGTCTGTGAGGACTATTTGTTCTACAGTGCAACTTAAATTCACTGTTTCCTTGTTGACACTCTTCCTTGATGAGTCTAGTGTTGTCAGTGATGTGTTAAAGTCCCCCACTATTATTGTGTTGCTGCTTATCTCATTTCTTAGGCCTAATAGTAACTGTTTTATGAATCTGGGAGTCACAAAATTAGATGTTTACATATTTAGATTGTAATATCTTCTTGTTGGATTGATCCTTTTATCCTTATGAAATGACCTTATTTGTCTTGTTTCATTGTTGTTGCTTTAAAGTCTACTTTATCTGATACAAGAAAAACTACTGCTGCTTGCTTTCTGTTTCCATTTATGTGGAATATCCTTTTCCATCCCTTTATCTAACACTAACTTTTAACCTTGATTTTATATGAATCTCTAGATGTTAAGTGAGTCTTTTGAAGACAGCAGCTATTTGGTTTGTGATTTTTTAATCCATTCTGTCAATCGGCATCTTTTAAGTGAAACATTTAGGCCATTTACATTCAACATTAATATTGAGATATGAGGTATTGTTCCAGTTGTTATGTCGATTTTTATCTTCACATGTTGCTTTTTTCATTGTGTTATAGTTTTTTAGAACTTAAGAGTTTTATGCTTTCAAGAGGTTGTATTCTGGTGCATATTAATCTTTTGTTTCAAGATTTAGCACTCCTTTTATCATTTCTTATAGGGCTGGTCTGGTAGTGACAAGTTGTCTCAGCATTTGTTTGTCTGAAAAATGCTTTATTTCTTCTTCATTTATAAAACTTAGTTTACTGGATACAAAAATCTTGACTGACAATTGTTGTGTTTAAAGAGGTTAAATACAGTACCCAAATATCTTCTGACTTGTAGCATTTCTGCTGAGAAGCCTACTGTTAGTCTGATAGGATTTCTTTTATAGGTTTCCTGATGCTTTTGTCTCACTGCTCTTAGAATTCCTTTCTACACTTTGATTTTAGATAGCCTGATGACTACATGACTTGGTGATGTTCTTTTTGTAAGGAATCTCTGAGATGTTCTTTAAATTTCTTATATTTGGATAGCTAAGCCTCTAGAAAGGCTAGGAAAGTTTTCCTCGATTATTCCATCGAATGAATTTTCCAAATGTTTTGCTTTCTCTTCTCCCTCAGTAACACCAATTATTCTTAGGTTTGAACATTTTACATAATCCTATATTTCTAGGATACTTTGTTCATTTCTTTTGATTCTTTTTTCTTTATTTTTATCTGATTAAGTCAATTCAAAAGTCTTGTCTTTGAGCTCTGAAATTCTTTCTCTTACTATATCTAGTCTAATGTTGAAACATTCCACTTCATTTTCTAATTTCCTAAATGCATTTTTCATTTCCAAAAGTTCTGATTGGTTTTTCTTTAAAATATCTATCCTTTTAGATTGTATTTACTCATATCCTGAATTCCTAAAAAGTATCTTTATGTTAGTTTTCACCTTTCTCGTGTATATTTTTGAATAACTTAATAATCAACATTTGGAATTGCTTATCTTGTATTTAAAGGATTTTATTTTGGTTTGAATCCACTGATGGTGAGATAGTGTGATCTTTTGCAAGTATTCTAGAACACTGTTTTGTAATATGACCAGAATTATTTTTCTGCTTCTCATTTGGGTAGAATATTTCTTCTAATTATTCTTGAATTTATTTTTGATTTGACCATGTGACTTTTTAAAATTTATTTTTCCCCCTTAATGATGTGACTTTAATGTTTATAGTTTATTGCAGCCTTGTTTGGCTCTTTTTGCTTTCAGGGGTGAAGGCTCTGCATGAGTTCCTTGGTTATAGAGAGTCCATGTATCATGGCTTTCTTAAATCCTGGTTGTAGTAGCAATTTGCTCAGTGTGCAAGAAAATTTACTGTCTCCTATGAAGTTGAAATGAAAGAGGTCTTTTGAAGTTTATCTTGTTCCCTCAGAGTGTGCATTTTTTAAAAAAATTATTTTTTCCCCAGTAGTTTGTTTCCAGGTTGAATAGTTCAGGCTTCAGAGGAGTGAGAGTGGTATCCCTGGTTAGAAACCAGTGGCGGTTAAAGCAGGTGGGTAAATGCAATACCCAATGGTGAGCAGAGGACCCAACCTGACAGAGGTGGCTGGGGGAGCTCTCAGTTAATCACACTGAGGTCCTTCCATAGGGAAGGGAGGGAACCACCTCAGCTCTCCTGACAGGCCAGTAGGAAAACAATCTGCCTCCCAGTTACACTCCTGACACAGTATTCCAGCTATTCAGATCAGACAGGCACCTCTTTTCATGTGCAAGAATGCTGTTGTTCAATGTAAAGAGGGATTGTGGCTGTACTCCTGGTGCATGTCTGAACATAGAGGGACATTCCTCCTTTGGGGATTTCATCACCCTGAAGTGTTCCAGAAAGGTTGTCTACAGGTTCACCCATGCCAAGCTCCCAAGGGAGAATCCCCAGCTATGTCCGCAGTGGTGGGCAAGTGGGAGAGAAAGTCCTCTCCTCCAACACCCTTCGCAAGCACCAGTGCTGTCAGACTGTTGAGGTAGAGCCACAAACTTTTCAGACTGAGCCCAGCACTGCATCTGCACCTCTGCTGAAAGAACCTTCCCACACGCAGAAAGTTCCAACTTTGACAGAGGTGGCTGGGGGAGTTCTCAGTGAAACACACTGAGGTCTTATCAGGATGAAAGGAGGGAGCCACCTCAATGCCTCTGCCAAGTCAGCAGGAAAGTGGTCCACCTTCTAGTCACACTCTTGACCCAGTGTCCAGGCTATTCAAATCAGACAGGCACATCTTTTCATCTGCAATGAGGTTGGTGTTTCAAATAGATAGGTACTGTGACTCTACTTTTTATGCAAGCTTGAACCTGAAAGGCACTCCTCTTGTGGAAATGCAGTCACTCTGAAGTGCTCCAGAAAGGCTGTCTATAGGTGTACGCCTGCTGAGCTTGCATGGGAGAAGCCCCAGCTCTGTCTGAAGTAGTGGACAAGGGGAACAAATATTCCCTTCTCCAAAAATCTTCATGAGCACCAGGGCTGCCTGAATGTTGGGGTAGAGCTACAGATTTTCCCTACTGAGCCCAGCACTGCACCTGTAATTCTGCTGAAAGAAACTTCCCACAAGCAGAAAGTTATGGGACTCAAGCCCTGTCATCTAAATTCTTTTGTCTCACAGGTATGTGGTGCACTCTCCCTTCCGCTAGGAGTAGGATTCCCTGAGAGCCAGCCTCCTGTAAATGTTGCTGTTCCCCTGGTTCTAGCTGCCCAGTGGAGCTGCCATACTCCAGGCTGGTGTTGGAGAATGTTGGCAAGGGATTCAGTGAAGTGACTTTTCCTCAAGTCTCTCAGCAGCAGGTACCAGCACCAGCTCCGATGGGTGTAATGGGAGACTGATGTGAAATTATTTGGTTATAAATAGCCTTAGTGTATTGGCTTTATCAAATGCTGGTTGTAGTAGTAGTAGACTCGTCATGTAGATACACTCCTGATTAACCATGATGCTGCAGGCAATGGTGATAGCTGAGGCTATGCTATCAGGTTTTCTCCTTCCTGGGTGCTGTAGTATTCTACCTGGAGATTCTGTAATGGACTGTGTCAGTTGGCCTCCAGCCAGGAGGTGGCACCTGCAAAAGAGTGCCAGCCACAGTGGTAGCAGTGAGACTTGTGCCTGCCTTGTGTAACTATGGGGAGGTACTCTGGTGTCTCAGGCAATGGGTGGGGCCATGGAACTCCGAAAAGTTTCTGTCCTTTGTGTCAAACTACCAGGTCAGATAAAGACAGTTTTCTGGAAATTTGGGTAACGTTCCAGGGAGAAGCAAAATGCTCTTTGCTGCACAGAAGAGTTCATACATGGGGTGGTGAGTAGCAAGTGGCAGTAAGCCCCACTCAGCTCCCAGACACTTGGCAAGTCAGGTCTCACACCTACAGTATTCCACTAGCAGCAGCTAGCTAATTTCCAGGTAGTCTGCACTCAGAATCCAAAACTGCCCCAGGCCATAAGCCTTTCCACAGAGCAACCACAGCTTTCAGGCCACACTCCTCCTGGTCTGCCCATCTAGCCAGTGCATCCAGCTCCTGCACTTGCAGCTGCAACCCACTTCCCATTTGTCTCCCACTTCTGGCCAAAGGAGTTCATCCTCACTCAAAATTATATCATGAAACTCAGTTGAGGGCTTCCCTTAACCTGTGACCACCACTTGAGTTAGCTGGCAGAATTCTGCAGCGTCCCCTTTGAGGTAGAATCAGAAATGGCTCCTTTCATCTACACTAGAGACAGGGAATGGAAGCAAGTCTCTTCTCACTGCTCCTACTTCTATTTTCCCCACTGTTCCCTAAATCAATTCCAGTGCTGGGCAGGGTTCAAATCTTCCCCCATGGCCTGGATTGGCAGGATTTCTGGTGGGAATGTGTAGTATACAGGCAGTTTATCCCTCTCTCACACTCTGGGGACTTAAAGTTTTCTGCCTGGCTCACAGTGTAAGCTGCAGCCTGTTGCTTCTTTCAAAAGGTTTGTAGCTTCTTTCAGCTTTCCTGTAGAGTTCCTGCAATGCTTCTTGGAAAAAAATTCACAGTGTGAATCTCTATATACTGTTTTGCCTTTCCAAGTGGGGGAGGCATGCTAATAATGCCTCCAATCTGCTGTCTTGAAAAAAAAAATAAAACTTCTACACTAATTTTTGTATACTAATTGTGGTTCAAGAATCGTACTAATTTGACATTAATTTGCATAATCTGTTCAGAGATTATTTTGGACTTTACATGTACACTATTTTGTCACTTGAATAATGTTTTCTTTTACAATCATTATACCTTTTATGACTTTTTATTTCTTATTGCACTGCTTAAGACCTTCATTGCACTAATGAATTAATGTGGTGAGAGTGGACAACCTTTTTGTGTTTTGAAACTGTGTATCAATTCATTTAATATTTTCACATGGAGTTTCTGTTATCTACAAAGGTTTCAAATATATTCTGCTCTTAATGGAGTTCCCTTTTGCCCCAAAGTTTTCAAAATTTTTAAAATACTATGCATATGATTGAGTTATATCAAATGCATTTTCTCTGTATTTCCTTATTATGTGAATTATGTTGATTATTGATTTTTTAAAGCAAGCTTACATTTCTGGACTAAATTTCACAGGGATATGAAATACAGTAATTTTTGTATATCTCTGTATACTACCAGCTTTTGTTTTGTTTAGAATTTTCTATCTATATTCATGATCTACATTGGTTTTAAATTATCTTCTCACATTGTAACAGTCCTATTTTCAGATCAAAGTTATGCTGGTTTTATAAAACAGTTTGAGAACTATATGATGTATATTCTCTGGAAAATTTTGTATAACATTGGTAATATTTATTATTTAAGTATTTGAAAAAATTTGCCAGCTAAGCCATCTTGATTTGAAATTATCTTTATAGGATAATGTATAACAAGGAATTCAATTTATTCAAAGACTATTCAGATTAGTATGTTTTCTTTTGTTATTTCTTTCAGCAAATTTACCAACTTAATCTTAGATATTGGATTTGTTTACATACAGCTATTTATAGTATTCTATTATATTTTTAAATGTAGAAACACTACGGGTGATCACTTTTTTATTCACAGTTTTGATAATTTGCATTTTATTTAAATTTTACTTTATCAATTCTTTTAAATAAAATATTTGCTTATTTCCTGTATTATATGTTTGTTTCTATTTTATTTATTTTTATCTTTTTTAACTTTTATGTTCAGGGATACAAGTGCAGGTTTGTTACATAGGTAAGCTTGTGTCATGGGAGTTTGTTATACAGATTATTTCATCACCCAGGTATTAAACCTAGTATACATTGGTTGTTTTTCCTGATCTTCTTCCTCCTCCCACCCTCCACCCTCTAAAAGGCTCCAGTGTGTGTTGTTCTTCTGTATGTGTCCATATGTTCTCATCATTTAGCTCCCACTTATAAGTGAGAACATGCGATATTTGGTTTTCTATTCCTGCATTAATTTGCTAAGGATAATGGCCTCAAGCACTATCCATGTTGCTGCAATGGACATTAAATTGTTTTTTATGGCTGCATAGTATTCCATGGTGTATATGAACCACATTTTCTTTATCCAGTCTATCACTGATGGGCATTTAGGTTGATTCCATCTCTTTGCTATTGAGAATAGTGCTACAAACCATATGTGTGTGTCTTTATAATGGAATAATTTACATTTCTTTGGGTATATACCCACTAATGGAATTGCTGTGTCAAATTGTATTTCTGATTATGTCTTTGAGAGATTGCACACTCTTCCACAATAGCTGAACTAATTTACGTTCCCACCAACAGTCTCCGAATGTTCTTTTTTTCTCCACAACTTAGCCAGCATCTGTTATTTTTTGACTTTTTTTTTAATTTATTTATTATTATTATACTTTAAGTTGTAGGGTACATGTGCATAACGTGCAGGTTTGTTACATATGTATACTTGTGCCATGTTGGTGTGCTGCACCCATCAACTCGTCATTTACATCAGGTATAACACCCAATGCAATCCCTCCCCCCTCCCCCCTCCCCATGATAGGCCCCGGTGTGTGATGTTCCCCTTCCCGAGTCCAAGTGATCTCATTGTTCAGTTCCCACCTATGAGTGAGAACATGCGGTGTTTGGTTTTCTGTTCTTGTGATAGTTTGCTAAGAATGATGGTTTCCAGCTGCATCCATGTCCCTACAAAGGACACAAACTCATCCTTTTTGATGGCTGCATAGTATTCCATAGTGTATATGTGCCACATTTTCTTAATCCAATCTGTCACTGATGGACATTTGGGTTGATTCCAAGTCTTTGCTATTGTGAATAGTGCTGCAATAAACATACGTGTGCATGTGTCTTTATAGCAGCATAATTTATAATCCTTTGGGTATATACCCAGTAATGGGATGGCTGGGTCATATGGTACATCTAGTTCTAGAACTTTGAGGAATCACCATACTGTTTTCCATAATGGTTGAACTAGTTTACAATCCCACCAACAGTGTAAAAGTGTTCCTATTTCTCCACATCCTCTCCAGCACCTGTTGTTTCCTGACTTTTTAATGATCGCCATTCTAACTGGTGTGAGATGGTATCTCATTGTGGTTTTGATTTGCATTTCTCTGATGGCCAGTGATGATGAGCATTTTTTCATGTCTCTGTTGGCTGTATGAATGTCTTCTTTTGAAAAATGTCTGTTCATATCCTTTGCCCACTTTTTGATGGGGTTGTTTGTTTTTTTCTTGTAAATTTATTTGAGTTCTTTGTAGGTTCTGGATATTAGCCCTTTGTCAGATGAGTAGATTGCAAAAATTTTCTCCCATTCTGTAGGTTGCCTGTTCACTCTGATGGTAGTTTCTTTTGCTGTGCAGAAGCTCTTTAGTTTAATTACATCCCATTTGTCAATTTTGGCTTTTGCTGCCGTTGCTTTTGCTGTTTTAGACATGAAGTCTTTGCCCATGCCTATGTCCTGAATGGTACTACCTAGGTTTTCCTCTAGGATTTTTATGGTATTAGGTCTAACATTTAAGTCTCTAATCCATCTTGAATTAATTTTCGTCTAAGGAGTAAGGAAAGGATCCAGTTTCAGCTTTCTACTTATGGCTAGCCAATTTTCCCAGCACCATTTATTAAATAGGGAATCCTTTCCCCATTTCTTGTTTTTGTCAGATTTGTCAAAGATCAGATGGCTGTAGATGTGTGGTATTATTTCTGAGGATTCTGTTCTGTTCCATTGGTCTATATCTCTGTTTTGGTACCAGTACCATGCTGTTTTGGTTACTGTAGCCTTGTAGTATAGTTTGAAGTCAGGTAGCGTGATGCCTCCAGCTTTGTTCTTTTGACTTAGGATTGTCTTGGAGATGCGGGCTCTTTTTTGGTTCCATATGAACTTTAAAGCAGTTTTTTCCAATTCTGTGAAGAAACTCATTGGTAGCTTGATGGGGATGGCATTGAATCTATAAATTACCTTGGGCAGTATGGCCATTTTCACGATATTGATTCTTCCTATCCATGAGCATGGTATGTTCTTCCATTTGTTTGTGTCTTCTTTTATTTCACTGAGCAGTGGTTTGTAGTTCTCCTTGAAGAGGTCCTTTACATCCCTTGTAAGTTGGATTCCTAGGTATTTTATTCTCTTTGAGGCAATTGTGAATGGAAGTTCATTCATGATTTGGCTCTCTGTTTGTCTGTTACTGGTGTATAAGAATGCTTGTGATTTTTGCACATTAATTTTGTATCCTGAGACTTTGCTGAAGTTGCTTATCAGCTTAAGGAGATTTTGGGCTGAGACAATGGGGTTTTCTAAATATACAATCATGTCATCTGCAAACAGGGACAATTTGACTTCTTCTTTTCCTAACTGAATACCCTTGATTTCTTTCTCTTGCCTAATTGCCCTAGCCAGAACTTCCAACACTATGTTGAATAGGAGTGGTGAGAGAGGGCATCCCTGTCTTGTGCCAGTTTTCAAAGGGAATTTTTCCAGTTTTTGCCCATTCACTATGATATTGGCTGTGGGTTTGTCATAAATAGCTCTTATTATTTTGAGGTACTTTCCATCAATACCGAATTTATTGAGCATTTTTAGCATGAAGGGCTGTTGAATTTTGTCAAAAGCCTTTTCTGCATCTATTGAGATAATCATGTGGTTCTTGTCTTTGGTTCTGTTTATATGCTGGATTATGTTTATTGATTTGTGAATGTTGAACTAGCCTTGCATCCCAGGGATGAAGCCCACTTGATCATGGTGGATCAGCTTTTTGATGTGCTGCTGAATCCGGTTTGCCAGTATTTTATTGAGGATTTTTGCATCAATGTTCATCAGGGATATTGGTCTAAAATTCTCTTTTTTTGTTGTGTCTCTGCCAGGCTTTGGTATCAGGATGATGGTGGCCTCATAAAATGAGTTAGGGAGGATTCCCTCTTTTTCTATTGATTGGAATAGTTTCAGAAGGAATGGTACCAACTCCTCCTTGTACCTCTGGTAGAATTCAGCTGTGAATCCATCTGGTCCTGGACTTTTTTTGGTTGGTAGGCTATTAATTATTGCCTCAATTTCAGAGCCTGCTATTGGTCTATTCAGGGATTCAACTTCTTCCTGGTTTAGTCTTGGAAGAGTGTAAGTGTCCAGGAAATTATCCATTTCTTCTAGATTTTCCAGTTTATTTGCGTAGAGGTGTTTATAGTATTCTCTGATGGTAGTTTGTATTTCTGTGGGGTCGGTGGTGATATCCCCTTTTTCATTTTTAATTGTGTCGATTTGATTCTTCTCTCTTCTTTATTAGTCTTGCTAGTGGTCTGTCAATTTTGTTGATCTTTTCAAAAAACCAACTCCTGGATTCGTTGATTTTTTGGAGGGTTTTTTGTGTCTCTATCTCCTTCAGTTGTGCAGAGAAACATTTAGGCTAAACTTGAAATATGTAAGGAATCAGCTTTAGGCTAAACTTGATAAGCAATTCTCCCCTTTCGGTCATCTTCTCAATTTTGAGAGATTGACGAAAACTTTAGTCATTGATGACTGTTGTAAATATACTTATTTGTTCTTGAAATCCACTGGAAAATGACAGAAGAGTGGATGTTGCAAGGTGGAAACAAGAACTTTGAGCTATTTAATTTTTTAGTAAGGGTTGGAGTAGTGGGTACCTCCCAATGCTGGAATGTCCTTTTTACAGGAGGCAAAAACAAAACTTCGCCTGTTCTAGGCTTTATGTGTTTCCTTAAAGTCTTAGTTTCATTATGTCACATTTAGCATGAGTGACACCATTTTGGTTTGGTCTCATCTTTTGGGGCCTAGTGCGTGAGCTCAGTCTAAAGCAATGGCTTTCCCTAATTTTGTTTAATAATTTTCCCCTTTAGGTCAGGTTCTCGCCTAGGTGAGAGAGTGACAAAAACTTATGACCTTAGTGCCACTCTCAATTATCATCATTCTGGGTTTCTGGTCTCAGCATGTCATTCATAGGTTTTGTTGTCCTCATGGTCACACATTTCTTTTAGCTCTTCTCATTCCAGTTGAAGAGAGATCAGTTGACATTCTAGTAAATGGCTGCATGCAAACATTTAAAATTTTTGAGAGAATACAGCACAACAAGGAGACTACTATTATGACTATTAGGAGGATAATACCAAGAGTTTGGAGTATGCTCCTTACCCAGGGCTCTCATAAACCAAATCACCTAAAATAGAACAGAACAACAAATGGAATAAAGAGTCTACTCATTTTAACTAAGCAGTCTTTTCATTAATCCCCTCCAACTGAATCTCAATAACACCCAATGTGATGTATTTCTCCATAGGCCACAAGTGTCAGCAGCTGCACAAATACTTCTCTGTTTAGCCAGTAAGCAATCTAAAGCTACTCTATTATTTAACATAAAGTTCACAAGAGAATTTACAGTCTGTTTTGTAACCATAGCCTTTATAGTAGAATCTACTATAGAGCCTATCATGAGTGATACATTTCTAATCGTTGTCTCTTTTACTTCAAACCATGAAAAAAAGGACCTAGTAAGTGATGCCCTTCTAGGAGAGTGAAGATTTCCTGACAGTGTTCCCTTTAATCCATGATGTAGGTTAAAAGGTGTGAACCGGCCAGGCGCGGTGGCTCAAGCCTGTAATCCCAGCACTTTGGGAGGCCGAGACGGGCGGATCACGAGGTCAGGAGATCGAGACCATCCTGGCTAACACCGTGAAACCCCGTCTCTACTAAAAATACAAAAAACTAGCCGGGCGAGGTGGCGGGCGCCTGTAGTCCCAGCTACTCCGGAGGCTGAGGCAGGAGAATGGCCTAAACCCGGGAGGCGGAGCTTGCAGTGAGCTGAGATCCGGCCACTGCACTCCAGCCCGGGCTACAGAGCAAGACTCCATCTCAAAAAAAAAAAAAAAAAAAAAAAAAAAAAAAAAGGTGTGAACGAATGTCCGTTTCTGATTATGAGGTAATGTATATACACCATTAAAATTTATCACTTACATTGAACCTTTATCTTTCATCTGTCAAGGTATAAGGTTAGCCATGTATAAGGCTGGCTGCAAAATCCTTTACTAATAAAAGTATACCCCACGAGTACACAAAACAAACCCGTCTTTTCACTTCTACTGTGCATAGAGGCATAAACGGAAAAAATTCAAAGATAAGAGTCTCATGATAGTAGAGAACTCTTGAACTGTGATCTAGAAGAAAAAGCTGTTCACATCAAGGATACCATCTTCTTCTGAGAAGAAGCTTCCTTGTTTAGCTTGACTTTAAGGGTTCCAATGGGTGTACAGTTCCAAGAGTTTGGAGGGACTCTTCTCAGTTCTGAGATTATGAACCCAAGGTTCAAGTTTCTGAAGTTTTGCTACAGTGTGGATGGCAAGGGCTGTCTTTCTCTAATGTTCTCAGAAGATCCAATGTTTGGGTTCTAGATTATGAAAAGGTTAATTGTTCTTGGTCAGAAAGCTTTGCTACAACAAGAAAACATGCATTGAAAAGACAATTGAATAAAATTCCTCTGTAAATGTTTAAGTAGCCCATTGGGTAGTGGAATGTACCAGAAGCTTTGATTTTCTTCCCAAGAATATGGATTTGACAAACTAAACATTGGTCATCAACTATTTTATCAATTTAAAAGTCACCACACCAATATATATTTAATTTGAATAATTTTATCTTTTCCATGGTGAGTCACAGAGTGCAGAGCTTTTAATAACAAAAGCTTTAAGGACTCAGGAAAGACAAGGCAGTCATGCTGGTTCTTCATGAGTCCATGCTTAACATTGGACGTATGTCCTCTTGAACACCAGTTGTTTCTCCAACTTAGGTGCATAGCACTAATAACTGATGGGTTATTATAGGTAATTTGACTTACAGTTGTTCTACTTGGGTTAGCAGTTTCATAAACCAGTCTTTTTATTAGAATTCCAGGAATTCTTGCCAAGTCTAAATGATATGATTCTAAAGTTATAAGAAACCTGTATTTGAAAGTGCTTTTCAGGATTCTTCTTATCTTTTCATGAACTTCCTAAAAGATACCATATTCTAGATTTTTCTTAATTGAGAAGTTTTCTGAAAGTGCATCAGAATGAAGCAGTTAACTGTGGAAAGGACTTTAAATAGTCATAGTTTAAAACACAATTGAAAAGAAAATTTGGTTATTTCTGTTGTCTAAAATAACATACTAAGCATAATTATGATTGATAGCATATACTCAACATATTGGAATTTTTTAAATTCCATACAATTTCTGAATATATATTTATAACATTCACTAAAATATAACCTGAAGAAGGTTAAACATCATTTCTTACTTTGACAATGCTTTCCATATAACTTAACATGTCAAATAATCCTGTTTAGCTCTGTAAAAGATAAAATAATTAATCAGAGCTTTTTCATTTATAAAAGAGCTTATAAACATGACACACAACACACATATAAATACACAGACAGAAAGAAATAAATCCAATAGTTGTGAGATTTTTCATCTGCCAGTTTTTAATTTATTAATTGGATTACTGGCTTCAAGATGGAGTCCTTCAAGGAAGAAGGCCCAGAAAACTTGCAGTTTCTGGAGCCTAATAAGTAGGCACAACTGGAAGGCAAAACAGATTCCCAAACAGTGTCCCATTTTCATACTGGATCCTGTATTCCCAAAAGAGAAACTCTATGGAACATGACAGTGCAATAATTTTACTGTGTATTTTATTGCAAAGTAACCCAAAGCCAATTAGCCCACTTTGTGATCAGCCCATCCTCCCATGGAAGCCCTCTCTCAACAGACAGTGGGGACATTTCCATATTTTCTAGGTGGCAAAGTGCATGCTTCTCTAATCCAAATGTGCAAAGAGTTGAGTATTCCCCCATAATTGCCATTTGCTATCCCTAAAAGTATATTTAGCCCTAGAATTTGAGAGAAATGTATCTGCTTTTAATTCCTGGAGTTTCATGAGGAAAACAGTTTTTCCTAAAATGGGATCTGTGACACCTCTTTTATTTTTCCCAATGAGTCTCAGGCTGTTAGAAGTTATCTTAGGTCCTCTCATGTATGCATCAAGAGTGACAAGAATACAAAATGGAGAAAAACAATTCAGTTGACTGAAAAGAAAAAAAAAAACAAAACTGTTTTTGTCCCAGAAAAACAAGACCCAAGAAGAGAAAAAAGAACATAGAATGTCTTTTAAATATACCTATAGCTTGAATATCTACTTTTAATTAAGTTGAGTTTTAACCAGTGCTCTTAAAAATCATTTTAAATGTCTTATTACCTTACTTTAGCCAGGCCAAATAGCCAATATTTCTGGCTTTTGAACTTTATCAAAAGCAATCTTCCAGGTGAAACCAATAAGTCTAAACTAAGATTACAACTTAACCACGAGTGTATGATGTATTTTCAAACAGGTAGTCAGCAGTTTTTACAAAATCTAGAATCTCTAAAGGTGGCTCAGAGAAAGGAAAATTCAAGATGAGAAGTCAGAAGTTGTTTATGGAAGGAAAGAGAATCAACTAATGGCAAAAGTCATACAGATATTAAACCAGAAAGGACTCATTACCTGAGCCAGGAATTGAACCCAAGACACAATTGTAAAATGGCAAAGCCTTAGCCTTTAAGCTACAGCATTGGGCAGTTGCCATTGCTCTTCCCAAAAGAAGCCTACAGCAGCCAATTTTGAGCTTGCAAAGGCTTTTAACTGCTCAAGATAACTTTTAGAGCTATGAAATGAACTCTAAAATTCCTGTGGAGACCAAGAGAATTTATCACCATGTGTTACAAGGTCAAACTTCCAAGGACATAAAACAAGACAATAGGGAAACCTCCTCTAGTTTTCTGTTTGTTTCAGGGAACTGCAGCAAAGATTGTAACTGACCAGTTTGCTGAACTGGCTTGAACAGTAAGTTTATTGGGGTCCTAGGCCTGCATTCTATCCTATGGTACCACTTTTTATGACAGATCCATGCAGAAAAACCAATTCATAGCACAAAGTACACCAGATTTGCTACAGTTTAAGACTAGCCTCACAAATACTTGTTCTCATTAATTAAAACTTGGCAGAGGAGACAGTGATTTTTACCATTCCTACAACCAGTTTGCACAGAGAGAGAGAGAGGCCAGAAATCTGAAAGGGAACCCAGCAGCCTGGCACACTGACAAAAAGATGCATGAAATAACCAAATTAACATTTTCCCATTCTGGCCAGAGAAAAATATGTGTGATAAAACATAGACATTAGTCATTCCACTTAGCACCCAATATCAAACTGGCAAGGCTCAAACTTGCCCCAAGTTGGGTCCTGTCATCTTTGATCCATTCAAAGTGGGGTGGAATGATCTTCCCACCAGGAGTTTCAACATGGGGTCTTTGATGGGGGCAAGATGTGAGAGTGGACAGTTGCCCTGAGTAAAAGAAAAGATAGAAATAGGAAAGGAGAGAAAGAGAGAAAGAAAAGCATTGCCTGTGGCATGGTAGGGGAGGCAAAGCACTCAGGGAGGCCAGAGGAAGACCCACCCATTGCAGCGACACTGCACTAAAAGTTCAGGTGACTGTGGGCCATAAAGAGATATTTTCCAGCAGTCCCATCAACTGGCAAGTATCCTTATTTCAGGAGAAAAAAGTTTCCCATGTCTTATGATCCAGTACATGCCTAATCCTGTCACGCACAGCCATCAGCCAAGAATTTTGAAATCTTTTTCAAAGCTTCTGCATATCAACAGGCATCCCTAGATGAAACTAATTTTGGAGCTCTCATTTTCAAATGCACTTCAGTGCAGTGCTGTTCATTTAGAATGTTTCACTGTAAGTTATCTTTAGTAAGATTTTGCCATTTTTGTAAGACTTTGTTGCTTCCTGGACCTAATATTTATGCATGTATAAGCCAGAAGCAACTCATTTCTTCAGAAATTGGGATCACATTTTTACCTCAAATATTGGCTTTGCTTTCAGTTTTCCTTGATCAACTTAGCCCATGATTTTTTCCCTACCTAGGTGCACAAGAAAAATGAAACAAGGGGGTAGAACATACAAATCCCTGCAAACTTCCAAAAGCCAAATTTTACCCCACTCTGCAATATTGCCATTTACTACTGGTTTCTTTTTGACCCAGTCAGATGTAAGATGCCTCTTACTGGATCCAAGCCAGTTAATTACTGGATCCAATTTGATCCTGGACTCAGTTCAGTTTGTCATGACTTCCAAACCCAGTTTGGATCAGAAATTTGCTCAGAGAAATTCAGAGTGCTCAAAATACAAATCCGTGGAGCTTCGAAACCCAAAAGAGAACTTACCACCATCTCCAGTTGCTTTGAGAGGGCAATGGGCAGGGTGGATCTCTAGCATTTACCTCGCTTGATCACTCAGTGCTCCTGGAAGTCATTAGGTCTACTTCAAATCCCATTTCTGATGCCATCTGTTAAAAGAAAAACTTCAGCTGAATTACATTTAAAAGAGTTTAATTGAGAAATGAGCAACTCATGAATTGGGCAGCCTCCTGAGCAAAAATAGACTCAGAGACTTCAGTTCAGCCACCTGGTGGAAGAAGATTTATGGACAGAAAAAGGAAAGTGACATATGGAAGAAAAGGAGTGAGGTACAGAAACAGCTGGATTGGTTGTGAGACAGCCAGGTGGGAGAGGGTCCCTGGAAAGACTCCAACCAGTGTGTGCAGTTGGGTGAAGCAGGAAGTTTGCACCATTTGCAGTGGGGAGGAGCCTGGTCCCTCTTCTTCCTGTGTGATTCAAACAGCTGGGATTCAAACAGCTGAGCGGGAAACTGTGGGCAGGATTCTGGCCTAGGGAGAGTCCCTGTTTCCCCCTTTTCTTCCTTTTCACCAAATAAAACCCTGCTTTAGTCAACCTTCAAACCATCTGCGAGATGAAATTTTTGTGGCTGTGGGACAGAAAAGGACCCTAACTTTAGCTGAACTACAGAAAAGTCTGGCAACATTTTTGCCACCCAACTCAGGGCTCGAGAAGTGGTGAGTGAAATGGGGTCTCAAAACCTCTCACTGTTGCTCTTAAGTTTTTTATGCCCTCAGACTTCTGAGGGTGGTGGAAAGCATGTCATAACCTCCTGTCACTCCTGGGCCCTTTCATGGCCTTTTCCTTTCTTTTTCAGGATGGACCAGCATGAGCAGCAGCTCCCTGCTGCTCCCTCCTCCCTGCCAGAGCTGGGACACATGGCCCAAGGCACTGAGGGTGGCTGGCTGGCCTTTTCTGCCACCAGCCCATAGAGTCTTCGCCTCTCATGCCAGGGAGGCCAGCTCTGACCCACAGCAATTAAACTTGTCTCCCTGGTGGAGGAACAACTTGCATGACAATAAGAGGTTCTTCTGCAGGCATTTTTAAACCTTTATTCCTTCCCCTTCTGTACCCCATCAACCAGTTAAACTTTAAAGGTTTTTTTTCTTTCTAGAAAATGTTATACTAGGCCAGACCCCCAAACTATCACTGTGTGTATTCTCTGTAAAAGTTTAATTGTGAAAAAGGATTTGTGGGGCTAGTCTTGGGCTATGGTCAATCTGGTGTGCTTCCCATGTCTGTATGGTTCTTGCTGCAAGTCTCCATCTTCTTTTACATCCTGGAGGCATGGCCAGTAATTACTTGGCAAGGCTTTGTTTAGCAATCATGCCTTAGTGGATGAGTCCTCTCTGGTTCAATATCTGCATGTTTTCCTAGCCCTGTCTCTTAAAGGGCCCCAATCAACCGCTGGGTTTTATTCTACCTGTCAGTGTGTTACCGTGTGTAATGTCTGTAAAAAGAGCTCTAATTAATTTGACCTAACTAAAGACAAGCACTTGGGGCTAATATTTTTTAAAGAGAAGATAAAATTTGAGGTACCTTTCAGTTCATATGACTTTAATCTTTAAAATATAAACAGCCCTAAACACTATTGGTCAAATGCTGGTGTCTTTGAAATGCAAACAGGTGAACTAAACTATGTAGGTCAGATGCAAGACTTGCTAAGTGTTTTGAGGTTACAAACTGCTTTTTGGATTTTGAGAACTATTTGACTTGCTGGCTTCACAACTGGTAAGGCCTGGGGACATATGGAACTAACCAAACCCTTAATTAAGAAGGCAAACCTTGACTGCACTTAGCACACAATTAAAACTACTTACCAGGTTTTACCTTAATGGGGAACATTTCTGGGAGTTACCGTTATAAATTGTAATTGAGACTACTGAAAAGAGATTTACATGCAAGATGTGTAAAAGCAGTAAAATGTGATTTTATAGTAAAAGGTTGTAAGAAGGTATGGAAATGTAAACTTTGACCTAGGGTTAAAGGACTGTTTTAAATTAGATAGGAAAAAACTGAGGATTCAAAGAAGCAGTGGAAGAATTGTGGAAATTAATCTTGCAGGAAAAGTTCTCTGTGTGAACATATTAACTAAATTCAAAAAGATATTATATGTTTTCTTCTGTAAATTGAGCATTTAAATGAAAACACAACGTGTTCTTAAAATACTAATATACTCTTTGGCAAAATTTGTAAAAGGTTATAAAAGGTTTTTGCTTCTTTAAAATTTCTGAGTCATCATTTTGGCAAAATAAATAACTTATGGTGATATGAAATTCTATTTCATAATATCAACTGTTTTAAACATAACATATTTAACAACTTTCCCAAAATCAAACTTAAGTTTCAAAATTGTCTTTGCTGACACCTGGCTCTTCCAATACTTCAGAGAACCCAGGAAGTGTCCAGAAAAGAGAGGTAAACAGGATTATTTGACATGTTTAGGTACAGGGGACTGCCAAAATAATATTCAATTTTCTTTAGCTTATATTTTGGTAAATAATGCTAATGTATGTTCCCAAATTGTATGGGATTTCTAAAAGTCTAATGTCTAATGTTGGATATGATGAGGTTTCTCTTCAAATAATCTGATTGATCTTTTATTCTTTAATTCATAGTAACCCCCATCCCTTTTCTTCCTTCTTCTCCTTTTTCCTTTTTGCCTTTGTTAGATGCCCAGGCACACCTCAGGACCAAGCTTGTCAGTACCAGCTCACATTCCTCTCCTTATTTGGAAAGAGGACTAACTTTCCAGCTCATTACAGACACCCCTTCCCCTTCCTCACCACTTTCTTTTATGTGCCCACCCTATCTAAAAAAAAAAAAAATCAAATGTTTAGTCAACTGGGATTAGTTTAGATTGTACAGCCAGACCCTGGCCAAGGGGGAAAGGGTACAGGGGCAGGACTTGCATCAGGAATAAAGGCTCTTGTGCCCCTTTGTTCAGGTGCGCTCTCAAGCAACTGGCCAAGGAGGCACCCCTCTGCCCAGAAGTAAAATTGCTTTGCTAAGAATCCTTTGTTCCAGTGTTCAATTTCCTTAGGATTTTGAGCCTTATTCCTAACAATTCTGATGCCCAACGTGGGGCTCGAATATTCTCCTTCGGGAAGGGTCCTTGGATCACCCCACCCAGGGGGGACATGTCCTGCTGTCTAGTTACGGTGGTCCTAGGGTGAGGGAGATCCGGGCCCACCCATTGTGACGAATAAATCTGGATTCTCAGCAAAACGGGCAGGAGAGGCTTGCAAGACCGCAGCAATAAGAGGACTAGGTAATTCTTGTGCATGGAATAAGGTAGGAGGCTTTGTGAAGGCAACAAAGTATTTCCTGGGTGGTCAGAATAAGTTGGAGGCTGAGAGTGTGTGAATGGGACTCAGTATTGTGGTTGTGGAATGAGTGTCTTCTCTGCAGTCTCATGCTGCCATTCATTGACTAGAGGCAGGAGCAAACAGAGTAGACAAAGAGGAAGGAGGAGGGTAGAAATCCCAGAAAAGGTGGGGTTAGGGCCCTTTTCCAAAGCCTCAGTAAGCCTCCAGGAAGAGGGAGGGTAGAAATCCCAGAAAAGGTAGGATTGGGGCCCTTTTCCCCAAAGCCTCAGTAAGCCTCAGGAAGGGGTAGGGTAGAAATCTCTAAAAGGAGAGGTTGCCCGCCCCGCTCCCCCCCCCCCGGCTTAATGATCCCTAAGATGGGGAACGTTTCAAGTAAGATAGGAAAATTAAAGAGTCTAGAGAGTGATGAAATTCTTTCTGATAGCCCCTTGGGGCTTATGCTAACGTATTGAAAAGATGAGAGAACCAAGTGTAAACAAAAACAGCAGATGATAAAATATTGTTGTTTTACATGGGTTTGAGAACCCATCCTTAAACCCTCACTTTTCTGGCCAAAATTTGGATCTACTGAGGAGCGGATTTGTCAGCTCTTAATCGAACATGTTAACGGTAAGAGCCCTGTCTCCCAGGAAGAGATCGATTATGCCCTCTGCTGGTGTGAGAAACCAGTTCTCCTTTACCCTTTAGACTCCGGAGGGAGAAACTCAGAAGCCAACCCTTCTAAGAGGGAAGAAGTTCCCATTCCTAAACAGCCCACACTGCTAACACATGGGATCCTCTAAATCATCTTCCTTCGTTCAGCGCCCGGATTCCCGCCCCTCCGGCTCCCGTCTCAGGTCCCTCCCCTGTTTGCATCACTCTTGGACTGCCCCTAATCCCGCCCCTCCATCCCCGTCTCATGTCACGCCCCAGCCTGTGCTGTCCCTCTGGCTGCCGTTTCAGGTTACTCCCCAGCTGCTTCAGGTCAGGCACCAGCCTGTCTCATCCCCCTGGCTCCCGTTGCGGGTAACTTCCCAGCTGTTTCAAGCAGCGCTTCAGCCTGTTCTATTCTCCCAGCTGCTGCTGTGGATCCCTCTTTTGCTTGTGATACTTCTGCTCATATTTCACCCGCTCCCCTTATAATCCTGACTCTGCAGAATTACCGTCTTGTAAGCCTGCCTCATTCCAATCTATTAAATATCCCTCTTTAAAGAGGCTTCAATGTGAAATAGAGCAATGTAAAAAAGATATTCAAAACTTTACATTTCCCTCTACACCCAAAGAGCCAGATCCAACTTTCTTTTCTGTAAGAGAGGTACCACACGGCGGAGGGGCTATTGGCTTTTTAAACGCTCCCTTGACTAGTTCAGAGGTTCGGAATTTAAAAAAGGAACTTAAGCCATTACTGGATGACCCCTATGGAGTAGCAGATCCAATTGATCAATTTTTAGGGCCTCAAATATGCACTTGGGCCGAGTTGATGTCCATCATGGGCATCCTCTTTTCAAGGGAAGAAGGAAGTATGATTCGGAGGGCTGCTGTGGCGGTTTGGGAACGTGAGCACCCTCCAGGTCAAAATGTTCCTCCTGTGGACCATAAATTTCCCGCCCACTACCCTCAGTGGGACAATAACAATGTAAATCACCGGTAAAACATGCAGGATCTGAGGGAGATAATAACAAAAGGAATTCGAGTATCAGTACTCTGAACTCAAAATCTTTCTAAAACATTTGATATTCAACAGGAAAAAGATAAGGGACACGCTAGATTCTTAGATAGATTGAGGGAGCAAATGAGACAATATGCAGGCCTTGATCTGGAAAATCCCCTTGGACAGGGAATGTTAAAACTTCACTTTGTTACTAAAAGTTGGCCAGACATTTCGAGAAAATTTTAAAAATAGAAAATTGGGAGGACCGTCCCCTGAATGAACTGCTTAGGGAGGCTCTACCAGTATATGTCAGAAGAGATGAGGAAAAACAATATATATATTCATCCTGATGTCTGGTCAAAGGAAGGAAATAGAGGGAAGCTCCAAATCCCTCCAATACATATCAAACTAAAAATCCCTGGGGAAACAGTAAGGAGAAAGCAATACCCCATTCTTTTAGCTGGTAGAGTAGGGCTAAAGCCTGTAATTGAGGGTCTCATTAAAGATGAGCTTCTTGAACACTGTATGTCTCCTTACAATACCCCAATCATGCCTGTCAAAAAATCAGATGAGTCATATCAATTGGTGCAAGACCTTAGAGCTATTAATCAAATAGTCCAGACCACTCACCCCATTGTTCCTAACTCTTACACCATTCTTAGCAAAGTTCCATACGATCATCAATAGTTTACAGTGATAGATTTGAAGGATACCTTCTAGTCATGCCCCTTGGCTGAGGATAGCCGAGATATCTTTGCTTTTGAGTGAGAAGACTTATATTCGGGGCGGAGACAACAATATCGATGGACAGTCTTGCCCCAGGGGTTCGCAGACTCCCCCAACCTCTTTGGTCAGATCCTAGAACAAGTACTAGAGAAAATTACAGTCCCTAAATATGTCTGCTTCAGTGCGTGGATGATCTTCTTATATCTGGTAAAGACATAAAAGAAGTAGGTGACTTCTCTACACACATTCTCAGTCACTTGCAATGTGAGGGTTTGCGGGTCTCAAAGGGAAACTTCAGCATGTAGAACCTGAAGTTAAATACTTAGGTCACCTAATCAGTGCAGGTAAATGAAAATTAAAACCTGAAAGAGTGGAGGGAATTGTTTCCCTACCCTTGCCCCAAACTAAACAAGAACTCGGGAAATTTTTAGGACTAATTGGATATTGTTGTTTATGGATTGACTCATATGCATTAAAAAGTAAACTTCTATATGAGAAAACTTGCCCAGTAGAAGTCTGATAATCTCTTGTGGACTTCCCAGGAAATCCAGCAGATTGAGGAATCAAAAGAGATGCTCATAACCACTCCTGTTCTAGCTCTACCTTCCCTAGAAAAGCCATTTCACCTTTTCATTAATGTAAATAACAGGGTAGCCCTAGGAGTGCTCACCCAAGAACATGGAGGCCAGCAACAGCCCATGGCCTTCTTGTCAAAGGTCTTAGACCCAGTCACTTGTGGGTGGCCCCAGTGTATCCAATCCATCGCAACTACAGCACTATTAGTTGAAGAAAATAGAAAGTTTACCTTGGAGGAAAGTTAACAGTAAGCACGCCCCACCAAGTTAGAACTATATTAAATCAGAAAGCAGCGAGGTGGATCGCTGACTCAAGAATTTTAAAATATGAGGCCATCTTACTGGAAAAAGGTGATTTAATATTAACTACTGATAATCCACTTAATCCAGCAGGCTTTTTAACAGGGGATCCAAACCTAAAACGGGAGCATGTATGTTTAGAATTGATTCACTACCATACAAAAGTTGGACCAGACTTAGGAGAAACTCCCTTCGAGACAGGGTGGCACTTGCTCATAGATGGGTCCTCTCGGGTGATTGAAAGAAAAAGACATAATGGATATTCAGTGATTGATGGAGAGATGCTTGAAGAAGTAGAATCAGGAAGGCTGCCTAGTGATTGGTCTGCCCAAACGTGTGAACTGTTTACACTCAGCCAAGCTGCCAAGCTTTAAGACATTTACAAAACCAAAAAAGAACTATATATACTGACTCTAAGTATGCTTTTGGGGTGGCACACGTATTTAGGAGAATTTGTATGGAGAGGGGTCTTATCAAAAGTAGAGGCCAAGATTTAGTTAATAGAGAGCTAATTGCTAGTGTTCTCAACAATTTCCAATTGCCAGAAGAGATAGCTATTGTGCATGTCCCAGTACACCAAAGGGACTTGTGTTTCACAAGTCAGGGAAATAATCTTGCAGATCAGACAGCAAAACAAGTTGCCATTTCTTCCAAAATGCCTGCTTTTCATTTAACTTCATGCCTTCCTTCTCCTACTGCATCCCTCATTTTCTCTTCCATTGAAAAAGAGAGGTTAATAAAAATAGGAGCTAAAGAAAATATGGAATGGAAATGAATATTGTCGGATTAAGGGGAAATGTTGTCCAAACCTCTCACAAGGGAGATCTTGTCTCAACTACATCAGGGAACCCACTGGGGACCCCAAGCAATGTGCAATGCAATTCTCCAGGTTTATGGTTGTATAGGAATTTGCACCCTGGCCAAACAAGTTATAGATAGTTGCTTAACATGTTAAAAAAAAAAAAAAAAAAAAAAAAACCTATACTACATGGCTACAGTAACCAAAACAGCATGGTACTGGTACCAAAACAGAGATATAGACCAATGGAACAGAACAGAGTCCTCAGAAATAATACCACACATCTACAGCCATCTGATCTTTGACAAACCTCAGAAAAACAAGAAATGGGGAAAGGATTCCCTATTTAATAAATGGTGCTGGGAAAATTGGCTAGCCATAAGTAGAAAGCTGAAACTGGATCCTTTCCTTACTCCTTATACGAAAATTAATTCAAGATGGATTAGAGACTTAAATGTTAGACCTAACACCATAAAAACCCTAGAAGAAAACCTAGGTAATACCATTCAGGACATGGGCATGGGCAAGGACTTCATGTCTAACACTCCAAAAGCAACGACAACAACAGCCAAAATTGACAAATGGGATTTAATTAAACTAAAGAGCTTCTGCACAGCAAAAGAAACTACCATCAGAGTGAACAGGCAACCTACAGAATGGGAGAAATTTTTTTGCAATCTACTCATCTGACAAAGGGCTAATATCCAGAACCTACAAAGAACTCAAACAAATTTACAAGATAAAAACAAACAACCCCATCGAAAAGTGGGCAAAGGATATGAACAGACATTTCTCAAAAGAAGACATTCATACAGCCAACAGACACATGAAAAAATGCTCATCATCACTGGCCATCAGAGAAATGCAAATCAAAACCACAATGAGATACCATCTCACACCAGTTAGAATGGCGATCATTAAAAAGTCAGGAAACAACAGGTGCTGGAGAGGATGTGGAGAAATAGGAACACTTTTACACTGTTGGTGGGATTGTAAACTAGTTCAACCATTATGGAAAACAGTATGGCGATTCCTCAAGGATCTAGAACTAGAAGTATCATATGACCCAGCCATCCTATTACTGGGTATATACCCAAAGGATTATAAATCATGCTGCTATAAAGACACATGCACACTTATGTTTATTGTGGCACTATTCACAATAGCAAAGACTTGGAATCAACCCAAATGTCCATCAGTGACAGACTGGATTAAGAAAATGTGGCACATATACACCATGAAATACTATGCAGCCATAAAAAAAGGATGAGTTTGTGTCCTTTGTAGGGACATGGAGGCAGCTGGAAACTATCATTCTCAGCAAACTATCGCAAGAACAGAAAACCAAACACCATATGTTCTCACTCATAGGTGGGAACTGAACAATGAGATCACTTGGACTCGGGAAGGGGAACATCACACACTGGGGCCTATCACGGGGAGGGGGGAAGGGGGGAGGGATTGCATTGGGAGTTATGCCTGATGTAAATGACGAGTTGATGGGTGCTGACGAGTTGATGGGTGCAGCACGCCAACATGGCACAAGTATACATATGTAACAGACCTGCACGTTATCCACATGTACCCTAGAACTAAAGTATAATAATAATAAAAAAAAGAATCTGGACTGCTCCTCAGAGATATATTTGTCCCTCCCCTTACGAAATGCTCTATGGATTGCCCTACTTATACTCCACTGCTGACATCCCTTCGTTTGAAACAAAAGATCAGTTCCTCAAAAATTATATACTTTGTCTATCCCCCACCTTCTCTTCCCTTAAGACTAAAGGCCTCCTAGCACAGGCACCACCCCTGGAATTTCCAGCACATCAGCATCAGCCCAGAAACCACGTTCTCATCAAAGGGTGGAAGGAAGGGAAGCTCAAACCAGCCTGGGAAGGACCCTACCTAGTGCTCCTAACTGCTGAGACTGCAGTCCAGACAGCAGAAAGAGGATGGACTCATCACACTCAAGTCAAGAAGGCGCCGCCACCTCCAGAATCATGGACTGTCACTCTAGGGCCCACTCCCACCAAAGTAACACTAAAAGGAGACTATAGTCACTTGTTTGTTATCTTTTTTCTTTTCAACAGAAGGTCATCTTGCCATCAATGTAACTCAGGCTAGTCATCCTTTAACCCTTCAGTTTGATGCCTGTTCAGCCATCCTGTGTGGAGATGAGCAAGCTTAAAGGAAGCTATCCCATGTTGATAAGTATCTATGTCCATACGGCAAAGAATCAAGCAAGTATAAGTATGGAGCCTTAAAAAGTCCCTGTGGTGACTGGGCAGATGTTTGGTAGACTACTAAGTACAAAGGGTGGACAGCCAATTCCTCAGCTTCAAATAGGTTATAGGGACTAAAACAAAAACTCCTATTAGTCCATGGTCCCACCCCACCAAATTGTAAGCCATTACACTGTAACCCCTTGTTGCTGATTATAAATAATCCCCAGACAATGGCCCAAGAGCCCTTTGTATTCGAACGGTATGGGTTAGGACCAGATGTTGAAGGACAGGACCCTATAGGAATCTTCTCCCTGAGGTTAGTTAAAACACTCGTTAACAATAATAAATGAGTTCAGACCCAAAGTCTGCAAGACACGTGGAACCCAACGCTCTCCCCAAGTATAGCAAGTCCAATATCCTCCTCCCATCTCCAAAATGACCCAATCAAGGTAACAGTTATGGAGGTAGAAAACTTAAGGCAAACTACAGCTCTAACAGGATATCAAGATGAAAATACCTTGTTGGAATGGATTAAATATTCCATCTGCACTTTAAACAAAAGTAATGTTATGCTTGTGTGCACAGTAGACCAGAGGCCCAGATTGTTCCCTTTCCACTTGGATGGTCTTCCAGCCAACCAGGCATGAGCTGCACGGTCTCTCTCTTCCAGACTGGGGTAACAAATAATGCCAAGATCTTTTTCTGCTGTTTCCTGAAGTTAAACACCCTGTGGGTCAGCCCCCGAGGGCCCTTCAGTGTCCATCTCCCAATGCCAATTTTACTTCGTGTCTCTCATGACAGGGAGAGAACTTGGCATTCCTGGGAGCCTTAAAGGGATGCAGTGAGCTTAAGCCCTTCCAAGAGCTTACCCTTCAGTGTGCCCTTAGCCATCCTTGAGCAGATGTGTGGTGGTGTTGTAGTGGACCGATACTGGACACTCTGCCAAGTAACTGGAGTGGAATTTGTGCTCTAATTCAATTGGCCATCCCTTTCACCCTGGCATTTCATCAACCAGAAAGGGTAGGAACCAAACATCATCAAACAAGAGAGGTTCCCCATGGGTCCTTCAATTCTCGTGTTTATATAGATGCCATTGGGGTCCCAAGAGGAGTGCCAAATGAATTTAAGGCCCGAAACCAAGTAGTTGCCAGATTTGAATCTATGTTCTTCTGTTGGTTAACTGTAAATGAAAATGTGGATTGGATAAATTACATTTATTACAATCAGCAACAATTTATTAATTATACTAGAGATGCTATTAAAGGAATAGCTGAACAATTAGGACCCGCCAGTCAAATGGCCTGGGAAAATAGGACAGCATTAGACATGATACTAGCAAAAGAAGGTGGAGTTTGTGTCATCAGCACCCAATGCTGTACTTATATCTCTAATAACACTGCTCCCGGGCGGACCATAACTAAAACATTACAAGTTCTTACTGTTTTATCAAATGAACTAGCCAAAAATTCTGGACTAAAAGATCCCTTCACAAATTTAATGGGAAATTGGTTTGGTAGATGGAAGGGACTTATGTCCTCAATCCTCATCTCTCTAGCCATTGGATTAGGGTTGCTTATTCTCATAGGATGCTGCGTCATACCCTGTGCCCAAGGATTAATACAAAGACTTATTGAAACAGCTCTCACTAAAACCTCTTACGATCCTCCTCCCTCTAATTCAAATAGGCTTTTCCTTCTAGAAGACCACGTAGAACAACGGAGCCAAATTATGCTGGAAAGATTTGAAAAGAAAGAGTTATAACAAAAGGGAAAGTGGAAAGTTGTGGGTTATGATGAGGTTTCTCTTCAAATAATCTGACCGATCTTTTATTCTTTAATTCATAGTAACCTCCACCCCTTTTTCTCTATTTTCCTGTTTGCCTTTGTTAGATGCCCAGGCATGCATGCCTCAGGGCCAAGCGTTATCAGTACCAGCTCACATTCCTTTCCTTATTTGGAAAGAGGACTAACTCTCTAGCTCATTACAGGCATCCCTTCCCCTTCCTCATCACTTTCTTTTACGTGCCCACCCTATCTAAAAAAAATAAAATAAAATAAAATAAATCAAATGTTTAGCCAACCGGGATTAGTTTAGATTGTACGACCCGACTCCGGCCAAGGGGGAAAGGGTACACAGGCAGGACTTGCGTCAGGATTAAAGGCTCTTGTGCCCCTTTGTTCAGGTGTGCTCTCATGGTAACTGGCCAAGGAGGCACCCTCTGCACAGAAGTAAAATTGCTTTGCTAAGAATCCTTTGTTTGAGTGTTCAATTTCCTTAGAATTTTGAGTCTTATTCCTAACATCTAAGTATATGCTACCAATCATAATTAAGGTTGTTATGTTAAGTTATTTGAAACCACGGAGATAACCAAACTTCTTTGTCAATTGTGTTTCTAACGGGACAGTTTACTATTAACAGACAATGGTTGCCTGGTTTTAATCCTTTTCAAAAGATGGTTTATAAGAAGCTATGAGACTCTGACAGGCGCTCTCAAATACAATTTCTGATTGTATTTGAGACAATAAGTCTTCTGATAATTTTGGAGATTGTGATTTTGGAATAAAAGAAAATGTACAGGACTCATGAAGAGCTGAAATGCTCACAAATATCAAGCAAAACAAGAGTTAACTGAAAGGAGTAAACTCAAGAAACTGAAACAAATCTTTTTGACTTTTCCTTGGAATATTGCTAATCTTTGTTTTGTTTTCCAGAGTCAAGGAAACTTATTTTGAAGTATTTATGGCCATAAGGTATACTCCTATGAAGAAAATTTGGAACTTTTTTTTCTCTACCTGTTTTCTGTAAAATTTGGAAACTATTTGTGAGTATTCTTATGGCAATATAATTGTTTGCATCAATGCAATAAGAATTTAACTTTTTATTTTTATTTTTTGCAACATGACACAATGGGAAAAGGTCATTGTTTTACCAAGGCTTTGACTGGAAGGATGTGCTTCCCTTTAAGGAGTCAATCTCAACTTGCAGCCAATAAAAGCCCAATGGGAGACTGGCCTCATACCCTCATCTACACAGTTCCTGTACAGGGTTTCTAACCTGTGGTCAGTAAATAATTCCACCTTATAGCAGGCTTAGGAGCTCCAAGTTTATCTTGGGACCTTAAGAGGAGAGAATCACCCAACTCACAGGTGTTTGAGGATACAATCCCATGGTTGGGCTCAGATTTAAAAGTTCTTTTCTGAGATTCCTTGTAGAACAGAATTCCATCAAAGCCAATCCAAAAGGCCTATGTAGAAATAATTATTCTTGCTGCACTTTATGCAAATAATCAGGCCTAGTATAAAACTAAAGTCTATTTCATAAACCACTCAGTCCTATGATGATTTGTTTTTTTAACAAAAACGAGGACTGGAGAGAGACAGAAATTGTGTTCCAAAACTTATACATTCATCATTAAATTCTAAACTCACTAGTTGTATTTAAGTTTTCACGTACATTTTAGTCTAACCCTGCTTGCTCCTGTGAACCAACCAGCAATCCCTGGCTGCATCTCAGAAAGAACAAGAGGGATAAGTAATGTAGAAATCTGGATCAATATTCTAGTTCTGAGCAATTATCCTGCAAATCCTGCCAGGTGATGGAATAATTGGGGAATAAATAGGTTGCTGATCACCTGGAGATTCCCTTTTGGGGAAGCCAGACCAAGGGAGCTAACCAAAGCCAAGCACCATGCACACAAATTCTAGCATGCATAACTATAACCACCAGTTAGCTGGGTGTGTCATAAGACCTCCTTTGCTCTCCCTTTTTGGAGGAGGATGCAGTTCCACAGTTGCACCTTAGCATTTGGCTTATAATAAGGAGCTCATTCAACACCTCCCCAACAAAAGATACATTTTTGTCCTAGACTCAATTCCAAGCTTCAGGTCAAAGCTTAGGGAAAGAAAACTGGATCTAAGGGATGCAGAAGCAAATGATAACAGAAGTTAAAAGGCACAGCACAGGTGAGCGTGGCTGATTCCTGCCAATTAAGCCAAGCCCAAGCTTCCTGTTTCATGGATAAAGGCCACATTGATATCTATGGAATAAATGAGGTATAGGGAACTCCAAGGCTACTGACAGCAGGGGAGATCAGGTGTATGTGAGTAAGAGTAGATGATTCCATCCCCCTAGGCCCCCCTGCTTCATGGGTGCAAGCCACTTTGGTACCCATGGCAGCACTTGCCAAGGTCACTTGGGACTCGGGGATGCAAGGATGTAAGAGTAAAAGAGGATGCTCCTCCGTCTCTCCCTCACATACCCTGGGTATCTGATAGGAAGATAAGGAAACCAGGGATGCCTTCTCCCCTCTTTCTAGATGGGTAGTCATTCATTTTTAGTCTGTACTCATTTTGAATGCATCCTGAACCCTTGGGACTACTTTTTAAAAAGCTCTTTTTCCTTTTTCCTCCTTGGTCCTCTCTTCACTGATAGGTAATTTTGTCTCTGTACTATGGGACATTCCCCTCAGATGCAGCCTCCAAAGTGGAAAGAGTTAATTTCCCTAACCTTCAACTAGTTGGCCTAGGATTGAGCTTAGGGGAAGGAAGCTCAGAAGCCCAACATACCCACAAAAGGGTAAAGTATTTTTTTTTTTTTTTGCTGTTTTTTTGGTTTTTTGTTTTTGTTTTTTTAAAACCAGCCGGGCTTTTGGCCTCCTTCCCCCTGTGTAAACTGGTAAAAGGTCTTAGAATTTTTTAGCTATCCTTACCCATCCCCTTGTTTCATTTTGATACATGTTTTCTAATAACCCAGTTTCTCTGTTCTTGCCTTCAGGCCATCAGACTCCAAACGGTTATGCATCCAAAACCTCTGACTATTGCCCCTTCTGCTGGAAACCCTTAAATAGGCCTCTGAGGAAGCTCTGACTGTCATTTCCTGGAAACAGTTCCTCCTGACAGCAGGAAGCAGTTTAGATGGGTCTTCATCCCTATCCTTAATCTAAGGACAGTTAGATGTACTTTTTTAGAGGGAGGAATAAGACAGCCAGGTGGGAGAGGGATCCCTGGAAAGACTCCAACCTGCCTGAACGCTGAGATGGAGCCTCAGGTAGTTTGCACCCTTTGCAGCAAAGAAGAGCCTGGCCCCTCCTCTTCCTGTGTGAAAACTAGGATTCAAAAGGCCGAGTAGGAAGCTGTGTGCGGGACTCTGACCTAGCAAGTGTCTCTGTTTCTCCCTTTTCTTCCTTTTCACCCAATAATACCCTGCTTTACTCCCCTTCAAACTGTCTGCAAGCCTAAATTTTCATGGCCGGAGATGCACAAGGACTCCATCTTTAGCTGAACTAAGGAAAAGTCCGGCAACAGTTGCAGCTCGGCATTTGCCTTATTTGAACATGGTTCAAACAGTTGGCTATGTATGATTGGCTAAAACTCAATGATTGGCACAAGTGTAGGCTACAGTCAGTTTACACCTCTACTTTTTACAGTTCATTATGTACAGAGAAACGTTTAAGCCAAACTTAAAATAAGTAAGGGGTCAGCTTTAGACTAAACTTGATTTTCCAATTTGTAGCACTTTTATTTAGAACTATACTCATCCCACCTCCCTGCCCCCACCCCATCTCTGTGGCATGGTAGAATGAAAAGTAGAAAGCCTTCTGGCCAACAGAGAAGACTGCTGTCCTTTGGGACTCTATTAAAAACTCATACTCAAAGCATAGTCAATATTATATCTGAATAGGAGCTCTTTGGAAAATATCTTTTCCCAGGGCATTGTCACTATTTGGTCTGACTCACACATACTCTCACCAGAAAAGATGTTTTATATACAAGGTACTATCAAAAACAATAGCAATCAGCTGGCAACATCACTGATCCATAGAGCTGTCATTTCAGTTGAGGCTGTAAACCAAAAGTAAAATTCTAAGCCCCCTAACTGACTGAGTGGACCCTCTTCTTGGCCAAGGGGACACAAAGAAACCTGAAAATATAGTTCAGACCGTAAAAGGAAGGAGGGTGTTGAACATGCATCATTATACTTTCCTCTCTTTGGAGTTCAAGCACAACTCATCAGCATTAACATCAAAATAGAGATAGAGCAGACTCTTTGTAACAGTAAGATGACAAATTTAAAACTGACTCTAGCATAGCATCACATGATGATAGCAAGCCCTAAAGGAAATCAAAGTAGTTTACCCCAAAATATATTACTTTGACATATTTTAAATGGCTCTGCAAAACTATCTCTTATGCAGGAAATTTTGCATTCTGTACAGAATCTCCTTCCCTTACTAGGTCTTTCCAGATAATCTGGCACCTTTTAAGCTCTATGAAATACAACTGTTCTTTCTGAAGGTGGCTACCTGGAGGCTTCATCTATATGACAAGAACTTCAGCTTCCACAACTCCCTCTTACCTTAATTCAACCTGATTTCAACTCTTCAGGCAGGGATTCGCCCTTTCAACCAATTGTCAAATAGGAAACCTTTAAATCCACCTACAGTCTGGAAGTTCTCCCTTGGACATGTCTTACCTTCCAGGCCAAACCAATGTAAACCTTACATGAATTAGTTTGTGCTTTTGCCTGTAACTTCTGTCTTCCTAAAATGTATAAAATGAAGCTACGATTCAACTACCTTGGGCATGTGTTCTAAGGATCTCCTGAGGATGTGTCACAGGTTATGATGCTTAACCTTGGCAAAATAGACCTCTAAATTAATTGAGACCTGTCTCAGATACGTTTTTATTTACAAGGCAAAGAATAGTTTGGAGGAAAGTTTTCACGAAAGACCTAAAGAGTTAAACTACCATAGAGAACTTCAAAAAGCTCCGACATAATCTTGAAGATTTGAAAACCTGCACGCATGCACAGAGATGAGTGTATGCCTACAAAAAAACCTGTAAAAGGAGAGGGCTCAAGTAATTTATCTTGATTGACCTTGAAGCCCTGCATAAATAGGAAGTGAAAGCTCAGAATAACATGTAAACTGCCTGAAATTTGAAGACATCCCTTCAAATAAAGATAACTTTGGTAAAGAGTGGGAAATATATCATCCCAAGGAAATTCTTATTGACTAATTATTAGTCAATAACTAATATTAGACTAATTGACCACTAAATTACACTAAAATAGGGATGACACCTATAAATCCATTGTTTAAACTAGTTATTTAAAAATAGCTAACAGGGAACTCAGTGGCTATGCTCTGCAGAAATACAGGATCCACAGAATTAGTTCAGGAAAATCACTAAACAAATAAGTAGCATCAAGAAAACAACAAGAATAAAAATAAAACAACAACAATAAATCCTCTGGTAGAATGGATCCAATACCAAAGTTGTTAAAATATATGATCTCAATGTCCAGTTTTCAACAAAATTTAAGAGACATGCATATAAAAGAAAAGTATGTCACATATACAGTAAAATATTCAGTCAACAGCAAACATTCCTAATGGAATCCAGATATTGAACATAGTCAAATATTTAAAATCAGCCATATAAATATGTTCAAAAAACTGAAGAAAATTATGTTTAAATAATTAAAAGAAAATAAGATGAATATGTCTTACAAAATATAAAATATTAAAATAAATATATAGATACTACTTTAAATTAATCGAAAATATTCTAGAATTAGAAATTTTTGCAACTGAAATTTAAAATTCCATTTTTTCTTCCAATATTACTGACTGGAAACATTTCCAGCATATCTCATCCACTTATAAGAACCAAAAGAATGTGTAGACAATTGCACTTTGAATATATTATCCAAAAGGGAACGTGGGAGTTCAACATATAAGTAAAAGGAAAGCCCAAATTTTGGATGAAGAAGGAAAATGGGCAGCACCTGTGGCTAGGACTGGCTGAAAACTATGAGTAAATTTAAGATATGGAGAAGGTAACTGAGTTATTTTCTGTAGTTCACTTTCCCACTTGGGAATTGTACAATTCAGGCCACAGGAGAGTACACTGACCCTTATAATTTCTAAACCAGCTTAGAGAGTGGCCAGGAGATTGTGAGAATAAACTGCTCCATGTAGTGTTCCACACACTTCTTCAGACCAAGGCCAACTACTGAAAGATGTCATTCTTGACCCCAGCTCGTAACAAGCTGTTCATGGTCCAGGAATCTAGTGATGGCACTAGTCTTTGGCATTTGAGACTTGGGCTTGGGATTAGAGAATTAGGGCTTGAGTAGTGAAGGGGATAGATTCCACAATCAGAACTGAGAAATAAATATAGTGTGAACTCCAGACACTGGCAAAGGAACTGGGTTTCCCCCCTTGGGACCTGAGCAGGAAGACAGTTGCCAGAGAGGCTTGGTATTAAGCCGGGCAGTGTCTCTGTTGGCCTGGGTCTGTGTTACAGACTAAATGCAGTTGGCCATGAGTATCCCAATTGGCTGTCACAGTTGAGTTGGGTAAGAGAACCCTGTGAGGATTAGAGCATGAGAGAGAAGCAAATACCACTCTCATCAGCCAAAGCTGTGGTTGATGTGTATATTTATGAGGTACATGAGATATTTTGGTACAGGAATACAATGTGTAATAATCACATCATGTAAAGTTGAGCATCTAAAACCTCAAATATTTATCCTGTGTTACAAACAAACCAATTATACTATTTTAGTTATTTTAAAAAGGACAATTAAATTATTGCTGACTAAAATCATCCTGTTGTGCTATAAAATACTATGTCTTATTTATTCTTTCTTACTATTTTATTTTGTGGCCATTAACTATTACCACCTATCCCTGCCCTCCCACCACCCTTCCCAGCCTCTGGTAACCATACCTTTATTTTCTATCTCCATGAGTTAAATTTATTTGATTATTAGCTCCTACAGATAGGTGAAAACATGTATTTGTCTTTCTGTTCCTGGTTAATTTTACTTAGCATAATGCATCCCAGTACTGTCCATGTTGTTGCAAATGATGGGACATCATTCTTTTTTTTTTTTTCTCACAACAGCTCTGGATCACATTTATTTTAGGCACATTTTAAAGATGAGGAGATTGACATGTGAGAGGTTGCATAATTCACACAGTAAGTTACACTGCCGAATTCACACAGTAAGTTGCACTGCCGGTAGTTGGACACAGGTATCATTTCTCCACCAAGCAAGTTCAGTTCATGCTCTGCCTACTGAGCCTCTCATTGTTCCATCCCATGGGAAAGAGTAACAATGGCCACCGCTCCTGACATCATGAGGATTTATCCAGGCTACTCTGCAGGAAGACAGCCAGTCTCTTAAATGGCTATTGGTTCTGGGCACTCATCCAGAGTGCCACAGATACCTCTTTATGCATGAAGGAAGTACACGGTAAGCCTCTTTATTACTAGAGGAGAGTGGATGCAGACGTTGCCAGTTTTCCATTCACCCATTTGTTCTGCTCCTTATTTCTTCTGTTTACTTTTAACCATTTTCCTACTTACATTAGCATCTTGTATGTTGCTGTAACTCTTCCAGCAACATACACCTTAAGGCTAAAGAGAAAATTGAAATCATGTACTTCCGTAACAATGTCTGATAGGACTTGGCCAGTAAGAAATGACAATAAAGAAAACACCACTACTCTCACCAGGAAGGAAATTGTATCTATTAAAAAAAACTCAGTTTTAAAGTTAACTGAATTTTATCAATCCCTGATCTTGCTTCTCTCATCAGCTCAATTTGGAGCCTTTTGATAAGTACATAGGCAGTTGATAAGGTCAATCCCTATACAAGAAGGGATTAAAAAAAACAAAGCCCCATAATTTACATGGAAAATTAATATTGCTGGCTCTCATTAACTCTAGCATTCAGTAGCATCATCTATAAAAGAAATCCAATTCAGTAAGTATTAAGAGATTACCATGGGAAACAAACACAGGATTGTAGACATAATGGGATTATATGCAAGAAATGTTTATTATTTACACAATAAATGAGATATTCCAGAGTATGAAAGGCCTACAGTTAGAGCAGATACCCACATAAGTAATGGTAACTCTGGCTTGACTGTAAGTGAGCCGCAGGAGAAACCCACAGGTGTTAGACATCCAGGAATTAGAGTACTTGCCACCGTCACCCTGATCACCAAGGTCATTAGGATGTGATTATAGTACGTATGGAAGGGCTCTGTAAAGAACTATAAAATTAAGGGATTTTTAAATCACCATTTTTATTACCCAGCACAGCAACTAAGAGTGTGCCCTCTGTACTCAACCTGCCCAGGCTGGTTTCCCTACTTTACAACTTACTCACTATGGAACCTCAGGTAAATTGCTTAAACTCAAAGCTTAAGTTTCTCAGCTATAAAAAGGGGGTAATAGGATCAACCTCATATAGATGTGTGATAATTTAATAAGTCAATATATGTAAAGGGATTTGCACATTAACCAGCACAAGACTGTAAAAGTATTATTGGTGGTTAATATTATTAGTAATCCATGCTTACCAGCCTCATCAGCTCAGAGGCAATGCAAAATATAAAGATTACTGGCCGGGCGCGGTGGCTCAAGCCTGTAATCCCAGCACTTTGGGAGGCCGAGGCGGGCGGATCACAAGGTCAGGAGATCGAGACCACCGGGAGGCGGAGCTTGCAGTGAGCCGAGATCGCGCCACTGCACTCCAGCCTGGGCGACAGCGTGAGACTCCGTCTCAAAAAAAAAAAAAAAAAAAAAAAAAAAAAAAAAATATATATATATATAAAGATTACCACCACTTGGCCCTTTGTAAGACTTTCTATAAAAGGCTTAAAATCACTTTATCCAAGTGAATAATTTCTCCACCAATATTCTTTGAGCGGCTGGGACATCATTCTTTTTATGACTTAATAGTGCTCCATTTTGTATAAGTGTGATATTTTCTTTATCCATTCACCTGTTGACAGACACTTAAGTTGTTTTCAAACCTTGGCTATTGTGAATAATGCTGCAATAAACATGAGAGTGCAGATATCTCTTTGAAATGTTGATTTTCTTATTTCAGGATATATACTTAGGAGTGGGAGTTCTAGATTATATCCTAGTTTTATTTTTAGTACTTGAGGAATGTCCAAACTGTTTTTCATAGTGGTTATGCTAACTTACATTCCTAGCAACAGGTAAATAAGGTAGTGTATACAGGTTTCCTTTTCTCCACATCCTCACTAGCATTTGTTATTCCCTGTCTTTTGGATAAAAGCCATTTTAACTGGGGTGAGATGAGATCTCATTGTAGTTTTGATTTACATTTCTCTGATGATCAATGAAGTTGAACACCTTCTTATATGCCTGTTTTTCATTTGTTTGTCTTTCTTCAAGAAATGTCTATGCAAATATTTTGCCCATTTTTAATCAGATGATTTTCCTATAGAGTTGTTGAGCTCTTTCTATATTCTGCTTATTAATCCCTTGTCAGATGGGTAGTTTGCAAATATTTTCTCCCATTCTGTGGATTGCCCCTTCACTTTGTTGATTTTTTCCTTTGCTGTGTCCATTTAACTTGATATAATTTAACTTGATGTCCATTTAACTTGATGTAATTCCATTTGTCTATTTTTGCTTTGGTTGCCTGTGCTTATAGAGTATTACTCAATAAATTGTCACCCAGATCAATGTCCTGGAGAGTTTCCCCAAAGTTTTCTTGTAGTTGTTTCAAAGTTGGAAGTTTTATATTTGATTTTTGTATATAGCGAAACACAGGAGTCTAGTTTTATTATTCCACGTATAAATATCTAGTTTTCCCAGCACCACTTATTGAGGAAACTGTTCTTTCCCCAATGTGTGTTCGTGGAATCTTTGTCAAAAATGTGTTCACTGTAGATGTATGGATTGACTTCTGGATTCTCTATTTTGGTGCACTGGTTTGTGTGTTTCTTTTTATGCCAGTACTGTATTAGTCCATTTTCATGCTGATAAAGACATACCTGAGACTGGGCAATTTACAAAAATAAAGAGGTTTAATGGACTCATAGTTCCACGTGACTAGGTAGGCCTCACAATCATCATGGAAAGTGGAAGTCATGTCTCACATGGCAGCAGACAAGAGAAGAGAATTTGAACAGAGAAACTTCCCTTTATAAAACCATGACATCTCATGAGACTTATTCACTATCACAAGAATAGCTTGGGAAAGATTCACCCCCATGATTCAATTGGGATCTCTCCCAAACATTTGGAAATTGTGGAAGCTACAATTTGTGATGAGATTTGTTTGGGGATACAGCCAAATCATATCACTCTGCCCATGGCCTTTCCAAAATCTCATGTCCTCAAAATTCAAAACAAATCATGCCTTCCCAGCAGTCCCCCAAAGTCTTAACTCATTTTAGCATTAACTCAAAAGTCCACAGCCCAAAGTCTCATCTGAGATAAGGCAAGTCCCTTCTGCCTATGTGCCAATAAAATCAAAAGAAAGTTAGTTACTTCCTAGATACAATGAGGGTAGAGGCATTGGATAAATACACCCATTCCAAATGGAAATTCCAATGAGAAATTGGCCGAAACAAAGGGCCTAACGGCCCCATGCAAGTCCAAAATCCAGTGGGGCAGTCAAATCTTAAAGCTCCAAAGTGATCTCCTTTGACTCCATCTCTCACATCCAGATGCAAGAGGTGGGTTCCCATGGTCTTAGGCAGTCCTGCCTCTGTGGCTTTGCAGGGTACAACCTCCCTCCCAGTGGCTTTCACAGGCTGATGTTGAGTGTCTGTGGCTTTTCAGGGCACACAGTGCAAGCTGTTGGTGGATCTACCATTCTGGGGTATGGAGAATGGTGGCCCTCTTATCACAGATCCACTTAGCAATGCCCCGGTGGGGACTCTGTGTGGGAGTGCCCATACCACATTTCCCTTCTGCACTGCCCTAGCAGAGGTTCTACATGAGCACTCCACCCCTACAGCAAACTTCTACCTGAACATCCAGGCATTTCCATAATCCTCTGAAATCTAGGCAGAGGTTTCCAAACTTCAGTTGTTGACTTCTGTGCACCCATGAGTCTCAACACTATGTGAAAGTTGAAGGCTTGGGACTTGCACCTTCTGAATCCATGGCCTGAGATGTAGGTTGGCCCCTTTTAGTCATGACTGGAGCAGCTGGGGTGCAGGACACAAAGGCCCTAAGGTTCAAACAGCAGAGCAACTCTTGGTCTGGCCGACAAAACCATTTTTTTTCTTGTAGGCCTCCAGGTCTGTAATGGGAGGGGATGCTGCAAAGGTCTCTGGCATGAGCTGGAGACATTTTCCCCATTGTCTTGGTGATTAGCATCTGGCTTCTCATTATTTATGCAAATTTCTACAGCTGGCTTGAATTTCGCCTCAGAAAATGGGATTTTCTTTTCTATCACATTGTCAGGCTGCAAATTTTCTGAACTATTATGCTCTGTTTCCCTTTTAAAACTGAATGCCTTTAATAGTACCCAGGTCTCCTCTTCATTGCTTTGCTGCTTAGAAATTTATTCTGCCAGATACCCTAAATCATCTCTCTCAAGTTCAAAGTTTCACAAATCTCTAGGACAGAAGGAAAATGCTGCCAGTCTCTTTGTTAAAACATAATAACAGTCACCTTTGCTTCAGTTCCCACAAGTTTCTCATCTCCATCTGAGAACACCTTAGCCTGGATTTCATTGTCCATATCATTATCAGCATTTTGGTCAAAGCCATTGACAAGTCTCTAGGGAGTTCCAAACTTTTCCACATTTTCTTTTCTTCTTCTGAGCCCTCCAAATTGTTCTAGCCTCTCCGTTACCCAGTATCAAAGTCGCTTCCACATTTTCAGGTATCTTTTCAGCAGTGCCTCACTCCTGGTATGAATTTACTGTATTAGTCCATTTTCACACTGCTGACACAGACATACCTAAGACTGGGCAATTTACAAAGAAAGAGGTTTAATGGACTCATAGTTTCACATGGCTGGGTAGGCCTCACAATCATGGCACAAGGTGAAAGGCATGTCTCACATGGCAGGAAACAAGAGGAGAGAACTTGTGCAGGGAAACTTTCCTTTATAAAACCATCACATCTCATGAGACTTATTCACTATCATGAGAATAGCAGGGGAAAGAACCATACCCCATGATTCAATGACCTCCCACCGGGTCCCTCCCAAACATGTGGGAATTGTGGGAGTTACAATTCAAGATGCGATTTTCATGGGACACAGCCAAACCATATCAGGTACCATGGCATTATGATTACTAAACTGCTTTAGTATAATCTGAAGTAAGATAATGCAATTCCTCAAGTTTCATACTTTTTGCTTAGTATAGCTTTGGCTATTCTGGGTCTTTGTGGTTTGATATGAATTTTAGGATTGCTTTGTCTATTTTTGTGAAAAATGTCATAAGTATTTTGACAGGTATTGCATTAAGTCTGTAGATTTAATGCTTTGGGTTGTATGAACATTTTAAAATATTGATTCTTCCAATCCATGAGCATAAAATATCTTTCCACTTTTTAGTGTCCTCTTCGATTTCTTTCATCTGTGCTTTATAGATTTTGTTCCAGAGATCTCTTACTTCTTTGGGTAAGTTGATTCCTGTATACTTTATTTTTTTGTAACTATTGCTAATGGGATTGCTTTCTTGATTTCTTTTTCAGATTTTTTAATGTTGGTATATACAAGTGCTACTGATTTTTGTATTATTTTGCATCTTGCAACTTTACTGAACGTGTTCATTCATTCTAAGAGTTTCTTGGTGGAGTATTTAGATTTCTTTGAATATAAGGTTGCATCATCTACAAACAAAGATAATTTGACTTCTTCCTTTTCAATTTGGATTTCAGTTTTTCTGCATTCATTATGATACTAACTATGGATTTGCGCATGTGGCTTTTATTATGTTGAGGTATGTTCCTTCTATGCCCAGTTTTTCAGAGTTTTTATCAAGAAGGGATATTGAATTTTATTAAATGCTTTCTCGACATCTATTGAAATAATCACAGGATTTTTGTCCTTCATTCTGTTTATATAATGTATCACATTTATTGATTCACATATGTGGAAAAATCCTTGCATTCCTGGAATAAATCCCATTTGGTAATGATGAATGAACTTTTTAAAGTGTTGTTGAATTTGGTTTGCTAATATTTTATTGAGGATTTTTGCATCAATATTTATCAGAAATATTGGCTGGCCTGTAGTTTTGTTTCCTGGATGTGTTATTGTCTGGCCTTGGTATCAGGGTAATACTTGCCTTAGAGAATGAGTTTGAAAGTATTCCTCCCTTCTCTATTTCTCAGAATAGTTTGAGTAAGATTGGTATTAGTTCTTTAAATGTTTGGTAGAATTCAGCAGTTAAGTCATCAGGTCCCAAGCTCTTCTTTGCAGGTGGGCTTTACACAACATGCTAAATCTAGTTGCACATTTTTTGTCTGTTCAGGTTTTAGATTTCTCTATTGTTCAATCTTGATAAGTTGCATGTGTGTAGGAATTTGTACATTTCTTCTAGATTTTTCAACTTATTGGTATATATTTGCACATCATAGTCATTAAAGATCCTCTGAATTTCTACAGTATCAGATATAATGTCTCCATTTTTATCTCTGATTTTATTTATTTGAATCTTATCTCTTCTTAGTCTCATTAAAGTTTTGTCATTTTTATTTAAATTTTTAGAAAGCCAACATTTTGTTCCATTGATTTTTTGTATTTTTAATTTCAAATATATTTATTTCTGCTCTAATATTTATTATTTCTTTTCTTCTACTAATGATGGGTTGGGTTTGTGCTTGCTTCTCTAGTTCTTTAAGATGCATCATCACGTTTTTTATTTGAAGTTTCTCTTCTTTTTGATGTAGGCATGTATTGATATACATTTTCCTCTTCATCCTGTTTTGGTTGTATTTCATAGGTTTTGGTATGTTGTGTTTCCATTATCATTTGTGTCAAGAAAATTTTCAAGTTTATTCTTAATTTTTTCGTTGACCCACGGGTCATTCAGAAGCATATTGTTTCATTTCCACGTGTTTGTACAGTTTCCAAAATTTCTCCTGTTATTGATTTCTAGTTTTCATTGTGGTCAGAGAAGATGTTTGATATTATTTCAAATTTTTCAATGTTCTAAGTCTCATTTTGTAACCTAATATATGATCTATCTTTCAGAATAATCCACATGCTGTGGAAAAAAATGTGTATTCTGCAGCCATTGAATGAAACTTTCTGCAAATATCTATCAGATCACTTTGGTCTAAAGTGCATATTGTTTGATGTTTCTTTGATGACTTTCATCTGAAATATCTGTTCGATGCTGAAATTGGTTGTTAAACTCTTTGGCTATTATTGTATTAGAGTCTATCTTCTCTTTATCTCTAATATTTGCTTCATATATCTGGTTGCTCGAGTGTTGGGTGCATATATATTTAAAATTGTTATGTCCTCTTGCTAAATTGATGCATTTATCATTATGTGGTGACTACTTTGTCTCTTCTTACAGTTTCTGTCTTAATTTTTTGTCTCTCATGTAACTACTCCTCCCTTTTTTTGTTTTCCATTGACATAGAAGATCATTTTCTATCCCTTTATTTTCAGTCTATGTGTGTCTTTATAGGTATAGGGTGTTTTTGTTGACAATAGATCACTGGGTCTTGCTTTTTTATCCAATCAGCTACCCTTTGTCTTTTGCTTTAAAAATTTAGTCCATTTATAGTCAATGTTATTACTGGTAAGTAAAGACTTACTCCTACTATTTTGCTATTTGTTTTCTGGTTGTTTTTTGGTCTTCTCTTCCTTCTTTTCTTCCTTTCTTTCTTTATTAAAAGTAATTTCTTCTAGTAACATGACTTAATTTTTTGTGTTTTAATTTTATTTTATATATGATATTACCATGAGGCTTACAAATATTATTTTGTTTTCCATTATTTTAAGCTGATAATAACATGTTGGTATAAGGAAACCAACAAACAAGCAAAACGAAAACATAAACATTTTACCTTTTTATTTCATTTCCTAGCTTTTTTATTTTTTATATGTTATTGTACTGTCTATGTTGTGAAAAGTTGTATTTATTATTTTTATTCATTTATCATTTAGTCTTTCTACTTAAGAGTTGTTTAGACACCACAGTTATGGTGTTATAATATTATTTGTGTTTCTGTGCACTCGCTATTATCTGTGAGTTTTGTACAATCAGATTATTTCTTACTGTTTATTCATGTCCTTTTTTTCTCATTGAAGTACTTCTTTTAGCATTTTTTATAGAATGGGTCTGGTGTTGATAAAATTCCTCAGCTTTTGTTTGTCTGGAGAAGTCCTTATTTCTCTTTCATGTTTGAAGGATATTTTTGCTAACTATACTCTTCTAGGGTAAGAGGGTGTTTTTTTGTTTTGTTTTGCTTTGTTTTTGGCACTTCAAATATACCATGCCATTTTCTCCTTGCCTGTAAAGTTTCCATTGAAAAGTCTGCTATCAAATGTATTGGAGCTCCATTGTATGTTATTGGCTTGTTTTCTTTTGCTGCTTTTGGTATCCTTTCTTTATCCTTGACTTTTGGGAGTTTGATTATTAAATGCCTTGAGGTAGTCTTCTTTGGCTTAAATCTGCTTGGTGTTCTGTAACCTTCCTGAACTTGGATATTGATACCTTTCCCTAGCCTTTAAAGTTCTCTAATATTATTACTTGGAATACGCTTTCTATCCCTATCTCTTTCTCTATCTCCTTTTTAAGGCAAGTAAGTCTTAGATTTGCTATCCTGAGGCTATTTTCTAGATTCTATAGGCATGGTTCATTTTTAAAATTCCTTTTTCTTTTGTCTCCTCTGGCTGTGTATTTTCCTATAGCCTTCTTCAGGCTCATTAGCTCTTTCTTCTCCTTCATCCATTGAGCTATTAAAGGACTCTAATGCATTCTTCAGTGTAGCAATTGCATTTTCACTCCCAGAATTTCTGTCTAATTCTTATTAATTACTTTGATCACTTTGTTAAATTTATCTGATAGAATTCTGAATTTCTTCTCTGTGTTATCTTAAATTTCTTTGAGCTTCCTCAACACAACTATTTCATATTCTCTGTCTAAAAGGTCACATATCACTGTTTCTCTAGAATTGGTCCCTGGTACTGTATTTATTTCATTTGGTGCTGCCATGTTTTTCTCAATGGTCTTGATACTTGTAGACATTTGTCTGCACAGGTCATTGAAGAGTTAGGTGTTTATTTTAGTGTTCACACTCTGAGCTTTTTTGTGCCTGTCCTTTTGTTGAAGGCCTTCCAGATATCTGAAAAAAACTTAAATGTTATGATCTAAGCTGTATCTGCATTAGGGGGCACCCTAAGTTCAGTGACACTGTGGGTCTTGATGACCAGTGGTACCATCTTGATGGTCTTAGACAAGGTCTAGGAGAATTCTCTGGATTACCAAACAAAGACTTATGTTATCTTCCCTTAATTTCCCCAAACAAATGGAATCTCTGTCTCTCTGTCCTGTGGCCACAACTACTAGGATTATGCTGGGTCAGACTTGATGCCAGCACACCACTGGGTCTCACTCAAGGCCTGTTTTAACTATTCCCCATGTTCACTCAAAGCCCTGTGGCTCTGCAATAAGCAGGTTATAAAGCCAGCCAGAC